>NW_028145949.1:0-49594 GCF_977016875.1 Pavona decussata
GTAAAGTTTTTTTAATGCGATCAATAAAAGAATGTGAAATTACAAAATGACTGTTTCATGCCTCCTTATAAATTGAAAATATGTAGAGTTAACTGTTCATTTGAACACAAGATACGATGGAGGTAACACAGTTCTACCTTCACCTTCCTAGCAATAGCAGCCTCGATAAATTTCCCAAGAATACGCTAACAGAGAACCGGGTTTGTTTACCTCAGACAATCAGCTTGACCGGGCACTGGGAAGTAGCCCTAACAGAAATTCATTACCCAGTCATGGCTGGAATAATGTGCAAGGAAATTTTGAGAATCGATTTTACCTTCGGAACCAAGAATTAGCTGGGGTCTGGGAGGCAGTTATCATTCCACCTGGTTATTATAACCAGTTATTTTTTCAACTCGATAGACATCATCGTTCTTGATTACTTTTTGCAGTTCAGGTTCGTAGAATGCCCCGTCTACGATCTCTCCAGCATCATCTTTCAGTTTATAGACGGGTACTTGACGCGCAAATCGTTTGTAGATTGTGAACATTTCTTCAGTGAAATTGGGAAGGTAAGATTTTTCAAAGATTCTTTTAGCCTTACTTATTCTTACACGATCTCCCACTTGAAATTTGAAGCGAACTCGCTTTTGCTCATCACCACCATAGAGTGTGTCCCACACCTCATCTTCGTTGGCTTTGGTGACTTGACTTGGTCTCATTTTAATACTACGATGGTAAGTGTTATTGTAAGATTTTACCAACTGAGATAACACATCGATGTAACAGAGGGTGTTTTTGGCTGTGAAATATTTGTACATTTTATTTTTAAATGTCCGATTGAATCTCTCCACCACTGATGCTTTGAGTCCTGAATTGACTGTGAAGAAATCAATGTTATTTTCTCGTAGATATTTCTGAAATACGCGATTAAGGAATTCAGTGCCCTGATCTGTTTGAAGCTTTATGGGTTTGCGCCCAGACAAAAGTATGTTCTTAAAGGCTTTCACTAACTCTTGGCCCTGTTTCGTCTTCAAGGGAACAACCCAAGCATACTTGCTGAAGATATCTATACAAGTCAATAAGTATTTATATCCCTTGTTACAGCGACTAAGTTTTTGAACGTCGACCAAATCCGCTTGAAACTGGGCATTTATACCAGGTACAATCACCCGACTTCTTTTGTAATGTCTCCGGGCTGGTTTGTGTAGCGTGTAAACATCTTGTTGACTCAACCAATCTTGGACTTGTTTTCTAGAAATCTTACTCTTGCCGTCCTCTTTGACTGCTCTGTACACAGCATCTAAACCACCGAAACTTGCGGGGTGACTTGGATTGAGATAAATGCTGGCTAGCTTTTTCTCCATCGCAAAACTCAGAGTTTTTCACAATGACTTTCCCACCGCAGCAAGCTAGGACACAGCGAATGCGATTAAAAATTCTCTCTAAGCCTACAGAGGGTGATTGTGGAAAGCAACCCATCACTTGTGTTTACTTCCAAGGTCGAAGCACTAATGATTCATTTCCAGATGATGTTTCACTTATATAGTTGTTCTCGAATCTGGGTAAGAGTAGGAACAAGAAAACAAAATAATAGTTCCCATTCCTCCTCGGTTAAACCGAGCTGTTTAGCGAATCGCAAAAATAGCACCAATCGCCCCCAGTTAATTTTCGAGAATACTTCAGCATGGAGTTGTTTCAACTTTTCAAGATTGGAGCCTGGTAATTTACAAAAGCTTTCTTTAAGCAATTTCACCTCACTTGTTTCTACGCTTATGATAGTACTTGCTATAAAGCGATAGCGATAAAAGTCGATTCGAAGCAAAGACAGAGAGAGCCCCATGTTAACAAAGACAAAGACAAGCACAAACTGACTCACAATCAAATCATGTACACACTTTACTGTTTTAAAAATAGAACTGGTTTTGAATTTCATTAATAACATAGTCAAGATCCATTACTTTTTCTTCTTTTTTGATAATGTTCTCAGGACATATCACTTCAGTCGAGTCAACGTTGCCAGCTGCCTCCGCGTTATGATCTTCGCGAGCTTCTATTTCATTAAAATCTTTACATTTTAGTCCACAGGGGCCGTCATAAAGAGCATACAATATGCGTTTTTTCATATCTTCATCGAAATATTCGAGTTCCAAAGAAGTGAGATATAGACTGGTCCAAGGCAACTTCGGTAACTCCGTCAGATAACGTTCCCATGTCTGGTCAAGCTTCAACCCCAGAGTGCTACAAACGTTTTCCACAGTTTTCATCACCACTGCAAGATCTATTTGCTCACGGGATTCATCATGATAATAGAACCACGCGTCTTCATTATCCATCATCAGGCAAGAGTGTTGTCTTTGGCTTGGGTGGTCAATCGTGCAGCCATGACATTAATTTACTTTCTCTTGATGAATGAGCTTGTCAAACACTGCAGCGTAAGTAAGTTGGAACACATGACCAATAATTGTGGCTACCTTCTTGCGATGGATTTGTTCAACTTCGTCTACAGTCAACAGAGTCTTAGCGCTAGATTCCACTCGAAACATTTCTGTTTTCTCCAACAAACGTAAGACAACCTTGTTTTCTAAAAGTGGAATAGCGCTTTTGATGAAAGCGGCCTTTTATTTTGCAAACATAATAGTCTGGCGACGACCAATCAGCGTTGGGCTGCTTACTTGTCAAGGACCCATCAATCAAAAGTGCCCCCTAACCTGTCAACACACCCACACATTCTTTTGTGACTTCATAATTATTGCTTATAAAATTTCCCGCGCATTTTTTAAATTTATTCTGGCTGCTCACTTTATGTTCATGGCTGCTCATTTACCGGGTGTAATTCGGTGCACCTATTACTACTTAACTGGTGAATGAAAGTTCCATCAGCTGAGTATTGTTTATAAACTTAAAAACGGATCAATCAGTATTCATAACTAAGAAGGATGTCAACTTTAAGTGAATTAAAAAGTGTGACTTTTTCGCTTTTGTTCATGTGTGAGTTTTTTTGCTTTTGTTCATAATGTGTTACGCTTCTGTTTTATACAAGCGCCAAACGACCGTAATTAGCAAATTTGGAAGCAGATTGTTGTAATAACAGTGAACGTGGTCAAAAAATTTCTTGTAGTTCTGGTTGCGTCTTATAAACGGGTATTTAGGTGAAATTTTTATTTTGCAAACTTGTTACAATCTTGTTTTAAAGTTAAAGGTGCGTCTTATAACCGAGTGTGCCTTACAGCCGAGTATCCATTGTTGTTGTTTAACTCTTACATTATTACTTTAAATAACTCATTCATGGTCAACAAGTGGGAGGTCTTGAACTGAATGACCGATTCTGGTCGCTGTCAGTACGCTTTGAGAAAAGAGCGGCAAGGAATTCCCCGGGAAAATGCTTGGTTTTTCACACTCTAAATTCCATGGTTTCCTAGCTTTCCTCAGTGTGCAAAACAAAATTAAAACAAAAAAATTAACGGGATCTGGCATTCCTGGTGCTCTACGGTTTTCTGGAAAGCGTGCAATTTTACACCGTCCTGAAATAGCCTGGAAAGTCCAGAAAACACACTCTTGTGGTCAGGCCCTTGCTTTTCCCAATTCATAACAAACTCCGAAGGCGCAGCCAGAGTGCGGGCTTTCAAGGTTTCCAAAGGGTTTCTGGAAAGCGTGGAGGTTTACACCCTAAACGCCTCGAAAGCCTGGAGAGACCATGATGTGCCCTAGAAGTCTGGAAAGTATTCAGAGCTATCATCAGGACTCATTCCATGCTCTCCAGGGACCATATTCATGAAGCCCTCTTAGCCTGGTCTATTATTGGAATAACGACGAACCGGTTATTGTTAAGAAGCTATATACATCTTAACTTAGGAAAGCTTCGTGAATATATGGCCACAGGCTTTCAGGGTAGAGGAAGCAGGGGCGTAGCGTGGTTTTTCCGTTTAGGTACGCACAAGAGGGCCTAGTGAACGAGCGCCGACGGCGTGAGCCTCTTGCGGGGTGTGGGGTGTGACACATTCTTGTGCTTGTCTTTGTGGAGTATTGCCTCTGTTTTCAGTCTCTTCATGCCGCGAAGACGTAGGTTGACACAAGTGTCTCGACCATCACCGTTGTGTGACTGGGTTTTGAACTCTCATATTAAAATGAATAGGGCAATATTCACACAGTTTTCTTTTCGTAAAATAGCAGCAATAATAAAAGAAAACTCTTGCATGTGTATCATGTGTATAAATCGCTATTTGCCAAAAATCTGTAAGTAAATAAATAAATAAGTCAAATAAATAAATAAATAAAATATTCTTTTTTTAGATTTTCGAGGTACGCGCGTTCGTACGTGCGTATATGGTCGCTACGCCCCTGGGAAGAAACGAACCTACCTGGTCAAAAGTCAGCCTACGGAACTGTGCTTTAGATTCCTTGCAAAACCTGACGGGGTGTAAGGTCAAGCCGGCGTTTCTTGACAGCACATTAGGAATACTATTTTCCATAAAACTGGTTGATTCTGTTGCAATTAATAACTGGAATAACATCTTTAGAAGTGTTTCAGTTGCTTTGACGTGTATTGAGCTGTCGCAGATCTCTTTAGTCCTTTTTAGCCATCCCCCAACATCAGCATGTGGGACAACGTGGTGGGAAAATAAGGAAAGGGGAGAGGTTATTTTCTCTTGGTGACCATAAACACTTCTTACATGTTTTGATCCCTCATTAGCTGAAATTATGATGCCCAGTCTAGCAACTAATTTTACAACAGCTTCTAACGATTCGGGAGGTCTTTTGCAGTCTTCTCAAGCACGCCTCAGAAACCTCACGAAAACCTGATCTACGCTGCGAATGATTATCGAGAGCTGGCCATCCCCAATGATATATCGATGTAAATTGTACATCTTGTGTACGGTTTCAGAATAGGGTAAACTTCAACAATTTGTGGATCAAAGAAGACGACTGAATCGAATCCTCGGCCTCCCGTGGTCAGATGGGTAAGCAGCGGTCTCCCTTGAAAGCGTGTTGAGTTTACTTTATAGGTCACAAATCATCTTTCAACAGATACCAAACATGGCAAACTTGCAAATGTACACAGTACAAACAAAGGTCAAAATTTGGAGGGTTATATTTATTTCTAAATTACTGTTCTCCTAAGTTGCTATAATCTTTCCTTCATCGTTCCTGCTCCGCCCCTGATACAGTACGAACAGAGGCGCCTTCAACTTGAGCTTAGAACCGCAGACATATATTCAGAAAGATTTAATTTGTGGAACATCATTAACATGCATGGTAAACTACTTTGTTTTGGATTGTTTTTTTCAATTTCTGTGTTCTTGTTTGTAACATTTATTATTCTTTAGGTGTTTTTAACGTTGGTCAATTTTTTTGGTGCTGATTATTTCTTGGAGGCTTATAAGGAAACATCAGTGCCATAAGAAATACCAATATTAAAAAACAACTTTAAATCAATGGAGCTGCACAGTGTTAAACATATTTTGATTCTATTATTCACAAGGGGTTATTACAGATTCCCCATTTCAGTATACTTTCGATACCCCACCCTCGAGCTATTCTGAAGCAACGTCCTTGCACTGCAGTGATAAATCTGCACAACCTATTTCAGTTCTCTGTTAGTTCTGAATTTTCGGAGTCATCGCATCCAAAAGGATTTTTCGAGATCCTTTGCTGGCCTCCTAAGGTACTGCTATTTCATAAACAATGTACTCCTTATCTGGCTAATTCATATCCAGCCAAGTTATGAAATTTCAGGGATCTGCTAACAGTTGCGGAGGTTTTCGCCTCTACAATATTGCCGTTTTCCCGTCAAACTTAATCGTCAAAGTTGAACAATATTTCCAAGGAACGCGTGACGAACCCCTAAGAACGTCTGCGTGGGAGACTACTCCTGAACCGGGTTTTCGGTGTCTGACACCACATGTTGCGAAGACCTTGTTTTAAAAATCAAACCAGTTTTGTTCCAAACGAAAAACATCCAGTCTGATAAAGTACATAATTATGGACACCATGAATGGTATGTTACTCATCTAAAGTGAAAATTAAATATTTAGGAGATTTTTCAATATTACAATTTTTTAAGCGATTTCTCGTGATGCCAAATTGACAAATTTGCGAGGCTAAAATCATCAACTGGTACATGGCATTGAGGATAAAGATTTACACCACGTGAAAGAGCATCACTTCTTCTTATAAAATCCGCTTTCAAAACTATGGGCAACACAAAAGGAAATTTTTGACGCCGCGAATTACAAGTAGTACTTTAGTGGAATTTGAGCTTTTCTGTCACGGCATTCCGTTGCTAAAACTCAGATAAACACAACATGAAAACGTTTCAAACAACAATGGTTTATTAATTCTTGCTACAGGGCACTGCCTGTGCATGATCCATGCTTATAAGACTATTTTCCTTGGTTTTCTATCTTTTACGGGCAGTGTCAAAAGATTTTAGCGGAGTTCAAAAGCCGTACACGGGTCAGTTTTCGTTGTCAACCGGTCGCAACACTAGTAAATATGGAATAAAATGAAACCAGGACTTCTTCCATTCAATCTTACTTTGAAAAAAATTGAGCAAATAGCTAAGAGTGCTATATAATTCATACCTTTGAGCGGCCACACTGGATGTTAAAGAAATATGGGACATCTATAGGAAACATCGTAACACCATAGGCCGTTTTATACATTTGGTCACAAATATTGTCACATACATTTCACCAGTAGACCGCTGACCTTGCACTTACGTATGCCCTTGTCCACGGGATAGAAAGTGATGTTTCGTCCAGCTAGACCTCAAAGACAATTAATTATATAATCAGTTCAAACTGAGATTACGGTTTTGGGTTATCACAATTTTATCTGGTTGCGTCTACACTCGCGCAGTTGTTTTGATTTTTGATAAAGTTTTTCAAATTTCAGGCCCGTAGAAGGCTAAAACAACTGAGGGGGCTTAGCACAATAGTTAAACAAAACAACCCCATCCCCCACCCCCCACCCCCGTCACTCAAAACACGGACTGATTAGGGAGTTTAAGATGCAACGAGAACATAAAAAACAAAACAAAACAAAACAAAAAAATAGATTTAGTAATTAAAACAATAACTTTGCACCTGTATCACACTTTTTGGTACATTTTTTGCCGTTTCTTTTACGTGGACTACCATGTGAAATTTCCTAATTTTACGTTTGAAGGAGGACGTAACCAAATGACGACAAATTTTTCTTTCTCTTTTAAAATTTACAAGCGACCACCCTTGGTGTACGACAAAGTGGTCGCTTACGGGAGGTGGTCGCGTACGGGAAAGATCAACAAAATAAGCGTAATACTGGATTGATTAATTAATTACATAAAAATTTTATCTTAGAAGCTAAAATAAGGCAAATAGAAACTAATTTATTTGATTTTTTCACATCTATTAATTCTTCTGATGAAACTCTGTGTAACAATTCGGAACAGATCTGTCCCGTTTACCTACAGATCTAATTATAGCCATCTTCTCTGTCTGTAAACTGTTATTATCTGTCACAAATTTCTGCAAGGCTGATCGGACTGCGTAGAAAACTAACACGACAGCGACATGATAGAGACCAAACCGAGAATCAGCAGAAAAGCAAAACTTTCCTTCACAAATACATGGCCAAACCATGTTAAAAAGAACTACAGCATATCGTATCTGAAAAGATCTACGGTCCAAAACATAAAAGCAAACAATCTGGAATGAACCGCACAACGAAAATGCTGCAAGTATACGCAGGTCCGGGGTAGCGTTATTAAAAATTGAATTTTTGTCACTTCTAAGTAATGATAACGATCATACGTGAAACAAAAAGCAAAAAAAATAGGTGTAATTTCTGGCCTAAAAAGTGGTCGCGGCCTCTTAAGAAATTTGAGTGGTGGTTAATAGAGAGCTCTTGAAACAGTATTTAACTGAGAAACAAAACGGTTGTATAGGAAGTGGTCGCTTACGGGAGGTGGTCGCCTACGAGAAGTGGTCGCTATGAGAGAGTTGACTGTTGTTTATTTCAATAGCTTTTACGGCTTGAGATCGGTTGATTTTGATCCATTTTGGTTCTTATTTCCGATTCACAAGGTAGGAATGCCTTAATGTTACTGTAGTATATGAAAACGAACTGTAAGCCCTGGAAACTGACAGGTAGTAAACAATTTTTTAAAGGTTATGAAAAGGGACTTGCAGCGTCAGAGTTCAAGACTGATTGCTGCCCATTAATTTGGTTTTATTATTTATTTTTTGGCAGATTGTTTTTTAACTTCCAAAAATTCTGGGGGGGGGCTCAAGCCCCCCCTGCCCCTCCCCCTGCTACGGGCCTGAATTTCAGTCTAACGTTGCCTGCGAATACAGGCGCCTCTCATCGCCCCCCGTTCCCGAGGGGCGTTTGGCGAGGCTACCATGAATGCTACTCAAAGAGAGTTAAAAGCAATGTGACTGTCTAGTTCAACTGGATAAGACCCAATTTACAATTTATTGTTCACAAAAATTATCTGTTGTACGATAGTTTTCATACGATAAAAGATAGTTCAGCCATCAGTAATGGAATTTGAGAAGACAAAGTATGGTTTCTTTGGCCTTAAAGGGTCAAAGTAAGAACACGACCCAACAAGATCATGTTACCTGAATATATGGTGCTATGCTCTGAATTTTAGAGTACTTGTGAAAGCCGACAGACACTAATATCGAGGTCATCTTGTGGATAAGTCTAGATTGCACAAATGTGATGCTCCGATCTCCCTTCGTTTGCTTGAAATGATTAGCTGCCCAACTTGGTGGGACCGGCGCAGAATCGGTTTTGGCAGCGCCGTCTGATGCCATAAGGATCTCGATGTCTTGAGCAAATAGACCTGATTAGATGGCTGTCATCGATTTCGAAGATATCAAGGGAAATTTTGCCCTGAAGTTTAGTCAGTTAGTTATGTCACTTTGTAGAACTGGCTTTACAGCCAAAGGAGCGTAGCTGTGCCGTCCAGGCTGTGAAACCCTGGCCCTCTTTCTGACAAAAATCGCTCCCCCTACGTCCCTCCCTTATTCCTGCTGACAATGTACTGTGGTGGATTTTAGCAGGTGTGAGTCGTATTGCAGGGACTGGGGAAAATAGGGACGACAGTGGTGACGCAACCCCGTTTCCCTCCTCGCTCTTACCCTGCCGCCTCCCCACTAAGCTCCCCATTCTTTACGTCGGGAAACTGTAACAGTGACAAAGCACAGGGCCAAATAACTTTAAAAAAAATCACTAAAAATCATAAATGTGTGTGGATGTAATAACCAGTAATTCAGAATCAAATAGGCCTTATCACGGTTTTCGACGCCATTTTGACGAGTAGGCAAACAGGCTCGAAATAACAGTGTTTGTATGGAAATCCGATGTCAAATAATTTTCATAAAACATCGCTTCTGAAAAATTCATGAATTGGAAACGTATCGTAGCTTTCGGGGGTTAAAATTCGTGGTTTGGTACCTGTCAAAGGTATGGCGGTACCTTTAGCCAGTTTTAGGGTATTGAGCGAAAACTGATATAAGAGAAAGTTATTATAAATACCAGTCAACTGTCACTTAGCGTATTCACTTTAGAATTGGTACCACTAAGTGGGAAAATTATACAGACCACGGCTACAAAACACATTCTGGTACCTGTTAGTGGTACTTTTCAAACTTTATGACGATCAACTCGTCAAGTCGCCCTCCCCCTGGGGGCAAATGGTCTGCGCAAACGGTAACGCAATCTCTGCCGTTAAACGTATTTTTAAATCGCGGCAAAATGCATATATCGTTCCTGATTGATGTGATGATTTCTACAATGTACAGAAAGCTCTAAAAAGGTACGAATTACGTAGCACTTTTAGCTATTGTTTCATTTGTTCTAAAGTAAGATTCAATGCAAAACATTCTGGTCCGAATTCAAAACGTTGACTACGTAAACTGACCTTTGTGACCTTTATACGCTTTTGAACTCGGAGTCTAATGAAACTGCTACAATCTTTTGTGCCTGCCCAAAATGATTAAAAACCATGGAAAGTAATATTATGAACGTGGGCCAAAACCTTTAGCAAGTGCCAACAAACAATTGTTGTTTGACACGTTTTCATGTTGTGTTTATCTGAGTTTTAGCAACGGAATGCCGTGACAGAAAAACTCAAATTTCACTAAAGTACTACTTGTAATTCGCGGCGTCAAAAATTTCCTTTTGTGTTGCCCATAGTTTTGAAAGCGGATTTTATAAGAAGAAGTGATGCTCTTTCACGTGGTGTAAATCTTTATCCTCAACGCCATGTACCAGTTGATGATTTTAGCCTCGCAAATTTGTCAATTTGGCATCACGAGAAATCGCTTAAAAAATTGTAAATATTGAAAAATCTCTAAAATATTTAATTTTCACTTTAGATGAGTAACATACCATTCATGGTGTCCATAATTATGTACTTTATCAGACTGGATGTTTTTCGTTTGGAACAAAACTGGTTTGATTTTTAAAACAAGGTCTTCGCAACATGTGGTGTCAGACACCGAAAACCCGGTTCAGGAGCGGCGAATTCAAGATCATAGCCTCACATCAAAAATAATTAATCGGATCGAAGTAAAACATGCCTTTCTTGCAATAGTTTACCGTGGGCTATGTTGTGAATTTTTTTGAGAATTTTGAATTTTTCGCTATTGCACACCTCTGGTTGATATTTACAGACATCCGCTCTTAAGCAGTTGCAAAAAGAAATCCTAAAAAAAAACCAGGCTTGAACGGGAATCAAACCGTATTGGTGTAATCATAAAAAATGAACAATATTTCCATGCAATACCGCGTAACGTAAATCGATTGGTCGATCACTTTTGCCGCGGCATGTTATTGCATCCAAAAATAACTTGAGAAGTGGGCTTGTTGTGATAGCAAGACGAATGTCAATTAGGGGTTTTTCCCTAACAGGTTTGCTTTCGCTTTAAACTTCTAGTGACGCGGATAATGGTGTGGAAAAATGAGTCAAAAGAAGGCCAGAACCTGTACAACAAGTTAAACTTTTAAATTGCTGCCATAACTTTTGTAATGGCGAGTAACGAAAGAGTTCTACTTCATAAAAAACATATTCATGATCAAAATATTTTTTTTGTTGCCATAGAGCCATGTTAATTAATAAATGTCAGCCTCAATCAAAGCTCGTGTTTCTAGAATATTTAGTCACTCAAGTTCCAGCTGCAAGAGAGAGTGTAACTCCAATGAATCTTCCTCCGATCAGTTGCAACCACTTGCTCTCGGAGTCGTTTCTTATTTGTTCAAGGTATTTCGTAAACAAAATAGTAGCTAGATTGCCGACTTCAGTTTCAGTGTCAGTTTCAGACTCGCAAGTTACTTGATCGAAGATCGCACACATGGGTACTTCACGTCTTAATTCAGTTGGATCATGTCACTGATCATTAACACTTAAAGCCGTTATGGATTATTATGTATTTGTTGGCTCAAAACAGCTAAAATTTTTTAGTCTGTTACAACCTCTGTCACCTAAAGCTAGCGACACACCTTGCGATTTTTACGCCGATCGCCGCGATCGGCGAAAATCGCCAGGTGTGCCCGGTGCAGCGATTGCGATTTTCGCTCGCCGATCGCCGCTATCGGCGTATAAAATCGCCGATATCTGGCATGTCAGATATCGGCGATTTAATTCGCTAAGTGTGCCCGTTCCCGCGATTTTTTACGTTTATGGCTGCATATCGCCAGTAAAGCCAACCCACTAGGTTGGGCGATTTTATCACATGAGTTTTCAAAACTGCCACACCGCCGCGATCGCCGAAAAATATATCGCCAGGTGTGTCTGCACCAATCGGTGGCGAAAGTCGCGATCAAATTCGCCGCAAACGGCGTATAAAATCGCCAGGTGTGTCGCTGGCTTAATTCTGTGTATTACTGTATTCTCATTTCTGTGATCTCCGTCTTTAAGTGATTTTGGCAGTATATAGAAGAATTTAAGACTTACGTCATCGATCGAGCTTCAAAAGTTTGCATACAAAGTGAGTTATATTTGCCCAAAAGGACGCAACGACCTAGAGAAAGCTATACTTTGTATCAAAGCAATTAGTCCTCTTTCCATCTCACGCGACTTATTTAACCCACCGTGAGCATATCTTTTGACATTTACTTTTTGTTTGCTTGCATTTAAAATTCTCTAGATTCAGTATTTCGGTTTCGGTTTGAGCGCAATTCTACTTGATTTTATCACACTATTTCTCTGCCTTTTGGTTTCTTTAGCAGATAGTCCTGAATCCAATCGACCAGCGGGAAGGCCCCGCTTCCCACTGAGCTGGGAAGAGGGGACTGAGCATTTCTTGGAATCATGGTCAAGCTTCAGTTTGAAGACAAGCAGTTGAATTACTTCAAGTTTGCATCCATTGTCGTGAATGAACTTCCTAAGGCCCTGCGTCATGCTTTCAAACTTATGTGGGACACCAAATATGGACCTGGACAGCCCTGGGATGACTCTTGCGTTGTGAGAAAATCTTTTCTAGTCCAAGAGGGTGGCAAAACCAAAGTTCCCACCCACAAGTCATACGATAAGTGGGATTGCACGGCATTGTTTCAGGCAACCATTTATGCGCAGTCTTTTGCTTCACCAGACAGCAGAGGCCACCTCAAAACACTCAGTGAGATGTACATAAAGCCCCATGGATTACCTCATGGAAGTTTCCACACATCTGTAGTGAGCCCAAGTGGAAATAATGCTGAAACAGTTGCACTAGCAATTGATCAACTTCGACTCCTTAGGAACTGGCTTTGTCACTCTACCAATTCCAAGATGGACAGGGTAATGTTTGACCAGTGTGTGCAACTTGCCAAGGATGCGTTGATAGCTCTTGGAGTCAAGACAGATCCAGTTGACGACCTTGGAAGTTTAAAAGAGTCACATTTTCCCACAAATGAGGTCGCCATGTTAGAGCGCAAAAACCGAATCATGCAATTTGCATTGATTTTTTAACTTGCATTATTCTAATTCTGAGATATCGGCCTTTACTTACGGACAGTGTATTCCGTGAATTAGGCATAATCTTTCCCCAATGTAGTTCTAATATATCATCGTGCATCTTTCGATAACGTTAACTAAGAGGCTAATGTATAATTGGACTGATAAATATTTTCTGAAATCACTCACAGGCATTTCAATTCAATTCAAAAATGGCAAAATGACAAACAGGTTTCGTTTTCTTACCTCAAGATAGGACTGTTTATTTGAAGTTACTTAATGAAGTAACAGGAAGAAACGTTGCTTTTCAACCGAGAAGGCCGGCAAAGGCGAAAACGACTGAGCTGCAACCCAATCCAATAATCTCGATGATTGTCATGTTATAACCAGGGAGTCATGCTAACAAGGTCTAACATTTGCTTAGTGTTCTCCTCCGTAGAGGCAACTGAATGAGTACAGTAACGTCTCCCGCGCCACTAATTTTTTTTAACGTTTTATTTATTTATTTTTTTATTTGTGCCTTTCCGCTCGAGTTTGTTTATCTGAGGAGTGTAGTAGGATACGAAGGTCGAAAGCTGAGCTCATGGGGATTTGTTGTAAAATAGTTTGTTGTATTGCCAGTTCATTGAGTCACCAACTTCAATAGCTTCCTGGTCAGCATTTTGTTCTGAGAACCCCCGAGCTAAGTTTGTTTCCCCCCCCCCCCCCCCCCCAAAAAAAGAAAAAATATGGGGTGATTTCTAGTCATATATATCCCTGGAAGGCAACGACAACCACTCACTACTCGGACAGATCTCTTTGGTCTTGCGCTTTCATTGTTAAAAATTTTCAGTCATCATATCAAGACTTTCAAGTAAGCCAATTCAAAAATCGCAAAAAAATAGCTCATGTATGGCTTAGATACGAGAAAACACACTCTGGTAGCTGGTTCATAAACAATCTAGCTGGCCTTTCTCTGTAGTGAGCTCTATGGGTAACGAGGACGTATGAATTAAAGTGCCTGTTTGCAAGAACTGGTCGTCCTGATCGGATGATGCAATCATTCCGAAAATCGTACGTGTTATTTTGAAGACATTTGAAGGACTAGGATAGAACTTATCCTTCTAATCGGAACATTCCAATTTACGAACTGACCGGTCTGGGCGGCGGGCTGGTTCTGACAAAAGGAAAGCACGCTTAGTTGACCTTAGTTCAGTGTCAGGTACTAGATAGTGCATGTTGTTGTCTAATCATTAAGGTTACCCGGTACCTTCAGAGGTGTCTTCAGAGGTGTGTCGCGTCCAGTTTAAACTGTAGATACCTGAACCCTTATATCAAATTAAAGCTTATAGAGCTGGCTATCCAACTAAACCAAGAATTTTGAAATAAAATGAATTGCCGAATTTTTAGCGCTGTTTTCTTGAATAAATTTTTTTTCACCTGGAGGAGCCACTTCAAAGAGCTAAAACTCAAAAGGAATTTGTTCGTTTGCCTTCAAATTTGGACAGTAGCTAGTTTAACATATAAACAACAAAAACGTGTCTGCGAATTTTTTCTTTCGAAATATTTTTTCTCCGAGAGCGATTTTTGTACGATTACTCCACATTTTTTTCATCCTGTTTCGAAAATGCTTTATAACTTTTCACTGCAATTGAATATGGCAAAACGCAGACACGTTTTTTTAGCGCGTTGCGTCCGGAAACTGAGGAGAAAAATTAAATTAGAAAAAAACAAATTAAATTCACTTTGACTTGTAGCTTTAAAAGGTGATTCGGACGCTCTTAATTAGAGGTCATGAATAGTGGACAATTCATTTTATTTCAAAATTCTTGGTATGGTTTGATAGTCAGCTCTATAAGCTTTAATTCGATATCGGGGTTTAGGTATCTACAGCTTAAACTGGATGCGCTATATCGCTTAAACGCGAGACACCTCTGAAGGTATCGGGTAACCTTAAGGACGATTTCGCTAACCAAGTTAGGTACTTATTTGAATTGCAATTTCTATAAAGGAGTTGACTGGTTTAATTGTGAAGTTTAATATCATATACAAGTTTGTTGAGGTCGATTCTTACCTTGCCACTGAGATATCTGCTGGTCAATGGCTAATAATATGGTTGAAAGATAGCTTGGTGATTATTGTCATTTTATGATCTCCTGAGCGGCTAAATCTAACAGCAACAACAAAACTGTATTATACCACAAGCAAAAAATTGTTACAAACTTTCTTTCACCCGCGTGTAGCTAACTAATCGAGGCAGCGGAAGAAGAAAAAAAGAAATTACAACTAAACCAAATTGTAACTAAATTACAACATTAGCTGTAAAAAAACTAAAGGTAACATTAATACTATTGTCGGTATTGAAAATGTTTAATACCGAGATGCGTTATTGTGGGTGCAACTTTCAGTCACTGATCGTTTAAGAACCAGTCCAGCCTGGTAGAATTTAGTATTCCCTGGCTTTATAAAGAATTCCTCGACTTTCCCTGACCGTGAAATTTTTTTTTTCCTGATTGTTCTCTGACCGTACGAAAACGCTTGCTTCTACGGCAATTTTAATGCCGTTGAGAGCACTGTTATTAATTGTTCACTATGATATTAAGTATAACTCGATTTCCAGGAAAATCGACAGAATGAATTGGTTTCTTCAAAGAAACCAATTTAGAACTAGTGGACAATTAAATAAATTCGAGATAAACATTAACAAAATGCAATCTCAATAAGCTTTAATTTGATATAAGGGTTTAGGTATCTACAGTTTAAACTGGACGCGCTACATTGCTTAAACGCGAGACACCTCTGAAGGTACAGCTGTTTTGACAAAGGTTGTCCAAAAAAGTGTAAAAGCGTACGCGACAAAGCCGAAAGGTTGTCTGGGAAATACACAATAAATTTTTAATAAAAGCTCAGAATCCATATTGCTCGCCATCTCAAGTCTTCGCTGTTCGGTCGAGGCATTGTGGATTCTGAGCTTTTATTGAAATTTATTGGGTATTCCCAGACTACCTTTCGGCATTGTCGCGTACGCTTTTACGCTTTTTTCGACAACCTTTGTCGAAACAGCTGTATACGGTAACCTTAAGCTAAAGAACCAGTAAAAAATAGTCAATGAAGATATGTTTAACACTGATAACACCATGGCCGCATTGATCTGATGAGTGATTTTCTGGTTGATTTTTCTACAGTTGAGGTCTCTTCCTATAATATTTCCTTATTCCTATACATGTGAAGTTCAAGAATGTTCCCAATTTTTTTTTAGTGGTCGCAGCTGAAGCGAGACTGGGAAAAATCCCGAGTTTCAAGTGTCTGAACCATGGGAAAAACCCCTAATTAATAACAATTGTTTTAGTTGATAGCTAGGTGGGTGCTGCCAACAAAAATGACAATTGTTATTACTGAATTAGGGATTTTTCCCGCGGTACTTGAAACTCGGGATTTTTCCCTGGCCATGCTTCAATTCATCCAGCTTCGAACTTAAAAAAAACTGACATTGGAAACATTCTTGAATTCCACAGGAAAAGGAAAAACGAAAAATTGTAGAAACACCAGTCGTAGACGAGTCTTCACAGACCACTGCTTTGTTTTCAACAACGTTCATGAGTCCACAGATCGATTGGCATTGATTGGTCCACTGCTTCAGTCTATGGCATCCAAAATAAAGCAGGCGCATAACACGAAAGCCTATAGTTTGAATGTCAATAAGGGGTTTTCCCTTCCATTTTAATTGCTTTCGATTCTTGAAAAAATAATCGGAATGTCCACTCCGGCTTGAAAAAGACAAAAATATCAATTTGAAATGTACACACCAGCACGTTGTCGAAAACATGAGTCGCAGTCAAGTACCCCTGCCACTGTTTAGAATTTTTGTTAACTCATTAACTGTGTTACTGTGGCTTATAAAGCAAAGAAGAACGTTTCCTGTCTCTCAAATTAAATATTCATGATCAAACATTATTCTGTGTTCTAACGAGGTTATGAAGTTCCAATCCAATCACAGTGCGTTATTCAAGAACATTTGACGTCATTCAACAAAATAAGTTTTGGCAGCGGTCAGAAGCAGCGCCACTCGAACGCAGTTGTCGAAAGAAGCAAGGTGCAGATCAGTCAGTAGACAATGTTCGTCTGATCAACCACCGGAGAAGCCGTTCCCTACTTGTTAAAGGTATATCATGCTTACTAAATTAATTTCATATTAATAATTTATTGTTCCTGTAATGCCATATAATATAGCTGATACTTTAACACGTAGAGATACCGTTGTCCCGGAGGGGCGATAGTTCTCGGTAAAGTAAGCGAACTCGTGAGTGCTGCTTACAGGTTATTTGAAGATAACTCACGTAGTACGTTTGGCTCAAAACGGTTGGCGAGGCTAAATCTTTGACAGATATGAAACTTTTCACCTGATCGAGTGCAGTCTATGATCATCACATTACAAAATCAGATGAACGTGGTACAAACACAAGACGACTGTGAATATTAATTAGGGGTTTTTCCCAGTTTCAATTTCGAATCTCACGCGACTTTTTAAAGGAAGTGTTTTCGTATTTATATAGACAATCGTTTTATTTTATTAACGTTTTCCTCTTGTCTGAGTATAATTTCTCGTTAAAAACAATCGATCTTACTATGTTTCTGCATTTGATTTCTTTAGCGGGTCCGATCAGCGGCAGGTGAGTGCGAAATCCGGCCCCGTTTCCCAAGCGGACATCGGGAGTGGGGCCTAGTACCACCGCACGGAAAGATGGTCAGGCGGCACAAGTATCGACCCGAGCAGCTGAACTACTTCAAGTTCGCAGTCATTGTCACAGATGAATTTCCGAAAGCCTTACGCAAGACCTTCAAACTCATGTGGGACAGCAAATATGGACCAGCAGAGCCTTGGGATGACTCCGCGGTTGTGAGAAAGTCGTTCTTGGCAAAAGAACGTTTCGCAACCAAAGTTCCCACGCGATTGTCGTACGATGAGTGGGATTGCACTGCGTTGTTCCAGGCTACCATTTTTGCACAGTCCTTCGCTGTACCAGACAGCACAGGTAGCCTCAAAACACTCAGTGAGATGTACGTGAAGCCACGTGGATTACCTCCTGGAAGTTTCCACACATCTGTGGTGAGCCCGGGCGGAAACAATGCTGAAACATTCGTTCTCGCGATTGATCAGCTTCGCCTCCTGAGAAATTCGTTTTGTCACTCAGCCAGTTCTGCGATGGACAAAACAACACTGGACCAGTACGTACAACGTGCCAAGGATGCTTTCCAGGCTCTTGGACTCAAGACAGACCAGATTGATGCAATCGGCAGTTCTACCGAGTCAGACTTCACTACAGACAAAGTCGCCAGGTTGGAGCGACAGATCCTGTACATGACAATGGCCTTAGGCATTGTTTTATTTGATTAGCCGTCTGCTCAAAAGAGTGGACGGGCCGATTTTTTTCGACACGACTGCATAGAGAAGTGTAAGAATTAAAGTGAGTCGACGTTTTTATGTTACTAGACATCAATTTGAAGTTTAAAGTGTATAAGATTGCAAACTCCCACACATATGGCTCAGCTGTGCACTGATATATACCATGATACCATGGCTGGAGGAACCAATAATCAAACAAGACGCATATGTGCGTGAACTTGGGCTTCTTTCCTGGCTTCATTCCCCCCCCCCCCCCCCCCCCGCTTCGCAAAAGTTTTTGTTTTTTGAAAAAAGGGAATTCCGATTGAAATTGGTGTTTCGTGAGAATTTCTTTTTGTCAGGATCTTCCACCCATTAATCGGTGAAATTTGTCCTCGCGCGCGTCACAATTAGGCGAAATTTGATCCGTCTCCAGTGCATGCGCTTGTTTACGCAAGATTACGCAGTTGTCACGTTTTGGCAATTTTAAAAATAAAGAGAGAAAAACAGACAGAATGCTTTCCTAAAGGAAAAATTTATTCAGAAAACTCTTTGTTTGCGCCTAAGAAAGAAACGCTTATAATTCTAAATGCGAGACAAGAGAAGCGAAAGCGATTTGAAGGAACTAACAGTCCATTTCGAAGCGAATTTATCAACCCGTGCGTGGCACGTTTATCAAATTTTCACAAAAACTGTTTAGAATTTAAAGAATCGGTCAATTAGAATAGTATTTCAGTACAAATTCACGATCAAACCTGTAATTTTTTAGCCGTAGAATTCCCAGAAGTACTAAGAAATTTTGTAGAAAGTCCGTGGCCTGAATAAGGATTTGAGATGTCCGCGCTCCGCTATTATATCGTCGCCTGGATAAAACAACAATTTGTACTCGAAGCACAGTTTCTTCGCCGTTATTTCTCGGATTTCCGCTATCGAAACTGTTGAGTATTCCTAAGTAGTTCTTCTTTCGATGAACCATTTCGAAGAGTTGTGTTTTCCTTCGGAAAACGCGAAAATCGGCGACTAAAAAATGGCCGACCCATGCAAACCCATGCAGCGACAAGATCACCTGCGCATGCGTTTTAAGGCCTAGACGGCGATTTGTGACTGAATGAGGAAAAAAAAAAAACAAGATGCCTGCTATACTGGCATTACGCGAGATGCTGAGGCTGATTCATTTATTCCAACTGTATGCTTCGCCGATTGATAAAACTATCCTTGCTAATGGAATAGTTTGAGTCACGACGATCGCATTACGTTGTTTCCCTAATGTGACGCTACTCAGGGTTTCAAAGGAAATTGCGGGAATTCCATTGCGATAACGTAAGCTTCTCAATGACCTCTTTTCAGTCTCGCGTCGTGGTCTAAGACTGTCAAAGAAAGCACGATTCCTTCGCCAGGAACTCTCCAATTTCCACCGTTTTAGATGTCGAGTGCTTCTTAGAAGTTGTTCTTTCGATTCACCGCTTAAAAATGGTGAAATTTCCGTTTGAAAACGGCACACTTGAGTCCAGAACATGTTAACAATATGGCGTCAAATTTAATCTGTTTTTAATAAATAGATCAAATGATGCGTTGACGTCACACAGGTAGGGGTGAGTGGGTCCCCTCCCTCGCGATGTAAGCGATAAGAATGGATTTTGATTGGCCTGCTTCTGTTGAAGACAATCAGAACAATACACCCCGAGTAGGAGAGGGGTGAGTTTAATGAATAAATTAATGTACCGATTTGTAGTTACGAGGAAGAAAAAAAAAAAAAACAAGATGCCTGCTACACTGGCATTACGCGTGATGCTGGGGCTGATTCATTTATTCCAACTGTATGCTTCGCCGATTGATAAAACTATCCTTGCTAATGGAATAGTTTGAGTCACGACGATCGCGTTACGTTGTTTACCTTGTGTTACGCGACTCAGACTATTACCGGAAATCTGTAAAATTCCTTTACGATAATGTAAGCTTTTCAATGACCTCTTTTTAGTCTCGCGTCTTCGTCTAAGACTGTCAAACAAAGCACGATTCCTTCGCCAGGAACTCACCAATTTCCACCGTTTTAAATGTCGGGTGCTTCTTAGAAGTTATTCTTTCAATTTACCGCTTCAAAATGGTGAAATTTCCGTTTGAAAACGGCACACTCGAGTCCAGAACATGTTAACAACATGGCGCTACAATTTAATCGGTTCTTAATAAATATATCAAATGATGCGTTGACGTCACACAGGTAGGGGTGAGTGGGTCCCCTCCGTCGCGATCAGTTCGCGATATAAGCGATATAAGCGACAAGAATGTATTTTGATTGGCCTGCTGTTAGTGAAGACAATCAGAACAATACATCCAGAGTAGGAGAGGGGAGAGTTTAATGAATAAATTAATGTACCGATTTGTGACCACGAGGAAGAAAAAAAAAAAAAAAGAAATCGACCCGTTTTTAGACACGGTATGCCCCCTCAGGGCATCCCGCGTAAAAAAAGAAATCGACCCGTTTTTAGACACGGTATGCCCCTTCAGGGCATCCCGCGTAAAAACGAAGGGCAATTTTCAACTTGGTCTCCCTTTGAGAAGCCCGAGTAAAAAGTCGTTTTTTTCAGTCGATCATTTCTGATTTCTGCACTGACGTTAAAAGTTGCTGCAACGCCGTATCAACCAATATGGCATAGCATGCTTTATACTTATTTATTATTCTGAAAGTTTTAAGGCTTGCAAATTTTAAATTGCTGTGCATCATTATCTTTTTCGAGTCTTGTATCAAGCCGTTTGGTGTATAAAGCCAGCGAGAGAGCTTTACAAATCACTCATACCGAGAGGCATACCGACACCCTCAGACCGCCACCTTGCCCTGGTTGAGAAGCTTGAACCTCTCTATGACCCTGAGAGCTATACTGGCGGGAGATCAATTTCTTCCAGTAGGGACACCCTAGCCAGAAAGGTCGAAGGCGAGAGTACATATCCTTGACTTTCAGGTTGGAGGTGGACTGTGAGCAAACATTTGCTTTGATTTAATATAGAAACGAAAATTGTCAGTGCCATGCAATATAATAACAGCAAATTTTCAACAAAGATGAAAAAATAGAAACTGAATGTAGGATAGTTGAACGTCATTTCTAAGTATTTCGGCGGGAATTAAAGTACTCGGTCTTTGCTTTAAAATGATCACAAATGATTGGTCTAAATTATATAGAATGCAATGATAATTAGCTCTTAATTCCGTTGTTGACATTCTATGGCATATTTATTACTTTTGACTTGAAACTGAAGGCTAGCAACATCGAAATGTTGCTTCGCTAAAATTTTCCTATTTCTCGTTTTTGTAAATATATATGTTTGCACTTATTTCTATTATTTTCCGTGTAACAGTGATAAAAGAAAAACATAAAAACGAACAAAAAAATAAATGAAAACTAAAAATACCAAAAAAGTCCTATTTCTCGTTTTGTAAATATATATATTTGCACTTATTTCCACCCGTATCTCGGGTTCTAAATGGGTTAAACCCTACTCTTCTAAATTTAGAACAACGGGTACCGTCCGTTCTAAATTATCTTTTGTGCCAGCTTACATGACAATAGCTGCCATCGTGAGGAAGCTGACCAATCAGCATTTAGATATGAAAATGCGCAAAATTAATCCAAAATGGCGGACAGAAAAAAATATTTGTAATTATGTTTGGTGTTTGAATTCAACTCTTTGCTCTCCTTTGGAGCACCTAATGCTGAGAACCCATTTAGCGCTTACAGCAGAGAAGCCCAGGACGAGAGTTTTGGCCTTTACCTAAAATACTTTAGCGGCTAGTTGGGTATGGTCTAACGAAGCGTACTAAACTACGATATGTTTGTGCACGAATTGAATCTTGATCACCTCGATAAGCTTAACATTTTGAGGGCTTTCGCGGTGGTTCCGTGCCTTTATATGTTTATAACTACAGGAAAATAATCATTAGAATAGCCTTTAAAATCAATATTAATGTCTGTGTGTGTGCCGCGTCGGAGGTTATGTATCCAGGGTGAATGTTTGAGCAGGGGGGGGGGGGGGGAGGGGAGGTCATTGGGTCATTTATTTCTGGGTATATGCCGCCAACCTCTCATACTCCTTGCCCCATTATTGTCTATTTTCTGGCCCATTATACACCACATGTTAGTTACTTTTGGGCAAGACCCTTTCTACAAGACCAGAATAAAATGGGAACCGTTTCTTAAATATGAAAGCAGCATCGCCAAATTATGAAATATAGGTTCGATTTACGTCTCTCTCTCGTGTCTGGTCCGCCTTTCTCATTTTCCGAGTTATCGAGCCTACGCTAAATACGGTAAGATCCCAAGATTCTAGTTTTATATTACTAGTAGCTGAAATATATATAAAATGCCTGAAGATGCAAACATTGCATTAAATCCAGACGGGTGGGGATGGGTGGGGGGGGGGGGGGGAGGGGGTGGTATTATTGGGTAAGGGTGTGCAGCTGGGACTCTGATACTTCACCCTCTACCAGACCATATTCAGCTGTGTTTTTTGGGCCTATTCTAGACTACAACTAGATGCGAAAAGGTCCCGCTATTGAAATTGTCATGCCAGTCAAATAATTACACATGACTCATGTAAAGTAATGTGTAAACCCGAACTCAAGATTTGCAAAGCCACCAATTAAAGTATGGAATCACTGTATTTTGCTTTTGCGAGATTTATCAGAGAAAAACAAACTCTTGTCCTCAGTTGATGTAATTTTAATCTTTAATTCCTTTCTTTTACGTAATCGGAAATGAGACATTGTCACTCCGGAAATTTTGAAATAGCTTCACTTCAAACTCGTGATCAAGTTGAAACAGTTCAAACATAACCTGACCTCGATTGAAATATCATCTGCCTTTTTATTTCGGTGATTCTCATTTAAACATGGCAAGTCAAAAGAGTAAGCCGCGCGCTCAAACCTACAATATGTTGACCGACATTCAAAAGAATACAGTCGAACCTGTATTAAGCGGCACCGTATTAAGCGGTCACCCTCTATTAAGCGGTCAGTTGTCAAAGTCCCGAAAATTACACAAAAGGCTTATTGTACTTTGCGAAACGAAATGGAAATCTGTCCTTTGCGAAATGGAAATCTATACTTTGCGAAATAAACAAGTAACAAGTCGAAATTCGTCGTACCGTACAATCCACTGAAATGAATGATCCTTGTGTGATGTCTCTGCGTATCTGTTGCTTTCCATGTCGCTTACGACATCATTCCAGCCGGATATGACACGCTAGCAAGAAAATCTGTACTTTGCGAAATGAAAAAATGAAAATCTGTACATTGCGAAATGAATAAATGAAAATCTGTACTTTGCGAAATAAACAAGTAGCAAGTCAAAATTCGTCGTACCCGTACAATCCACTGAATTGAACGATCCTTGTGTGATGTTTCTGTGTATCTATCAGTCTGTTGCTTTCCCTATCGCTTGCGACATCATCACAGCCGGATATGTCACGCTAGCAAGACAATCTGTTCTTTGCGAAATGAAAAAATGAAAATCTGTACTTTGCGAAATGAAAAAAATGAAAATCTGTACTTTGCAGAGTGAGTAAATAAAAATCTGTACATTGCGATTTAAACAAGTAGCAAGTCGGAATTCTCCGTACTGACAATCCACGTTCCTTTATCTTGTGTATCTATTGCTTTCGCTGTCGCTTGCAACATCATCACAGCCGGAAATGTCACGCAAGCAAGAAAATCTGTCCTTGTTACTTTTATGAAAAGGACAATAATCCAAATCTTGCTGTTTTGCGTAATGAGAATAATAAACTGTAATAACAAAACATTACATTATTTATTCATATGGAAATATCTCCATTTCGCAAAGTACAGATTTCCATTTCGTTTCGTCCCATTTCGTTTCGCAAAGTACAATAAGCCCTTCCCCTATTTACTGTAATCCTGACTTGTATTAAACGGTCACCTCTATTAAGCGGTCGCGGTCACCCTATACTAAGTCCCAGCGAGCTGTTTCTATTGTCTTGACCTGTTTTAAACGGTCACCTTGTAAAAGGAAACCACTTAAATATGGTAACAAATAGCGTGCCAGGCAATTGGGCTTCTAATGAGCTGCACAATCGTGGCGTTAATTTTTTATTAGTCTGTTTCAATACCATGCTCTCCTTTGTCATACCATTTTACCGTCGAACTTTCTTAACCAAGTAAGGGATGTATTCTGTGCAACCTGTATTAAGCGGTCAACCTGTATTAAGCGGTCACTTAGCCATTCCCCGAGGGTGACCGCTTAATACAGGTTCGACTGTCTTCTTATAAACAACATTATGATGGTGGAATGATTGGTACTGGCCGCCAGTATGATCAAATGATTACCCGTGCAGCTGAAGAAACTCGTCTTTCAAGGAATAAGGTTGAGGTAAGCTTACAAGTCATTGCTCTTGTTCCCCTATTTAAACAGCGTAATCAGGGCAAATCTTCCTTCTTAATTACCACTAGGGCGAGAAGTAAGTTATTTCTGTAGTGTATTTAGGAGACTTAATGAGAATACCGGGTACATACCTCGTTGGAATGAAATTTTGCGACAGAAATAACCATAAGTATCGGTTGAAGTGTAACTTGTGTATTATGAATGAAAGCTATAGTGCTTTTTTTTTAATTTGGTATTTTGGCATCGATAAAGTACAAAGTTTCCTTTGTTGTAAGTACGATTGTGCAATATCCTCGTGTGTGTCACGCTCGAATTTGAACTCACGTGCTGTCACGTACAGTCAGTATAGAACTGCGGCTTTCTAGATAGAATATAGGAAATCTTGCACCTGAAGTCGGTGTTCTATCGCTCTGTCCGTAGTTACTAAAACAAGGAATGACCTAAAATGATCTAAAATGACCTAAAATGACCTAAAATGATCTAACATGATCTAAAATGACCTAAAATGAACTAAAATTAATCTAAAATGACCTAAAATGACCTAAAATGATCTAAAATGACCTAAAATGACCTAAAATGATCTAAAATGACCTAAAATGAACTAAAATTAATCTAAAATGACCTACAATGATCTTAAATGATCTAAAATGATTTTAATTTTTTAATTTTATAACAGTGAGCAGCACAGCGGAAGACTTCTTGTCAGTTGTATACTTTTCAGGGAAATTCCCGATAATTTAACTGTATCATAACAGCGGCTCTGATTGATGCAAAGTGTCTAGTTTTTCCCCAGCAACGTGGGTTTGATTGGTGCGAAGTTCCAAGTTTCGCTCAGCAACGTGGTTTTGATTGGTACGAAGTGCCTAGTTTTTCCCCAGCAACGCGGTTTTGATTGGTACGAAGCGAAGTTCTATGTTTCGCCCAGCAACGCGGGTTTGATTGATGCAGCTATTTTACATGGAACTGACACAGTAGTTTGATTAGGAGTGTTAATGATGGCGGCGTGTGGCCGTGCTCCACGCGTCTCTAAATAGCTCTCGAAGTTTTTCCCCTTCTCTGCTCACTTTGAGCAGTGGATATCACTTTAATGGAGGAGATTCAGACCAAGTATGCAATCAAGAAGTTTAAAGAGCGAACCAGCAAACAGAAATCCGTAAAATTCGAAGAAATAGGTCTCGAATTATACAGAGCCGCAGCGAAATGTGCCTCTTTTGCAACCTCAGAAGAACGAATTCTACACTGGGTTAAGACGTTCCAATTCAGGTACTTTGAAACTCTTAAAGACAGCGGAAATTTCCTCATTGATTGGATCGATCACGAAGATCATGAATCAACAAATTTTCAAGAAATTGAAATCAAGATCTCAAGTATCAACCATGAAGCACCTACGACGGTCTCCCACGATGGCAAGAACCTCGAAGAAACTAATTTGTTGATTACTATTCACTTGTATCTGACCACAGGCATAATTATGTTCCAGGGCTCTGCATACAGGTTCTGGTCCGAAAAGGAATTTCCAACTCTTAAAAAAATCACAGATTCTTCGATCACTCAAGGGACACGTGGCATGACCGACAATGACATCAGTGGCGAACTATCTACTTCGACCGAGTTTGTCCCGGTGGATAAAGACCTCCTCGACCATCTCAAGGAACTTGTTGCCACCCTCCCACCCAAGAAATTAAAAAAACCAAAGAAGCCAACATGTATCGTCTCCAAAAGACGACATTCAACCAGCTGAATCCCCCGACCACAAGGCGTCCTATTTTGCAACGCCTCTTAACCGGAAACGACGGAATTCCATTGATTCCATGCGAGGAGCAGGTCTGTCAGCACGGAAAAGCGCAACCGTGAGAGAATTAAAATTTGTCTTCAGTAATCTGGAATCTGAAATCACAGAAATCAACAATCTGTTGCAAGCACAGCCCGAAATAAATCAACTTAATGACAGGATCTCGCACTTACACGACAAAATTACACAAATGGACAATGCTTTTAAAATTAATCTTCAAACTCTCTCCGGAAGAGTAACTGAGCTAGAAACTGATAATTATCAACTGAAATCCGAAAACGGAAAACTCAAACAGGAAATACAATCTTTGAAAAGTCAACTCAAGTCAAGCGAAAAGCATCATGAAGAAAAACTGAGCATATTGCTTAATGACCTACAAAATGAACCAAAAGAACAAGACAAGCAACAGCAAGCAACACAAGAGAAAGCTATTTTAATACCCGATGGCATCGAGACTTCAAACAGATTCGTTATCTTGGGTGAGGAATCTACAAATCCAATCACCACCACGAATACCACCACCTCACCAGGCCTTCCGCACACAGCTAATGATCTAACAGCCAACACCCTAAACCACAAACCAGCAATCACACCGGAAAATCAGAAGAAGGAAACCACCGGACACCAGCGACCAAACGTTAACCAACAACTCAAGCCCACTATTGAAATGCCTCAAAACATTGTGCTACTCATTGATTCAAACGGAAAATTTATTGACACTAGCAAATTCACCCCAAACAAAGAAGTTGTCAAAATCTTCTGTCCTACAATTCCCTCAGTTATAAAGATGCTGAATGAAGATGACCTAGGCAAACCAAGCCACATTGTAATTCATGTAGGAACAAATGACATTGAATACAATTCCAAATGTTAAAAATAGCAATCACAAAGTATCCAACCTCAAAAATTCTTCTCTCCTCTCTGGTAGTACGAGGCGACATCAAGGAACCTGCCAGAGTGGAACTAAATTCAAAACTCGGATCTATCTGTTTACCATATCCAAACGTCCAACTTGTCAATAATGAGAACATTCCGAACACATATCTCCACGATAATAAACACCTGAAGAGAAGAAGCATTGGAGCTCTGGTGGCAAATCTTAAAGATGCCATGTACAATAGAATAAGGCTAACAAAACCGAAATCTAGCAACCCCATTGACAACCCGCCTAGAATGAATACAGCTCGTCCATTACACTACCCAATTCCCACAAGTGCAAACATTGGTAATCTTAAACAGCTCACAATGGAAACATCTCCTCGCAATCAACTCAACAACCCACCGACTCTGTTTGCAAATACCCACAAGAAAACTTATGCCCAGATGACTAGCATGCATAACGCTCAGCCAGCGATACCAATTCACGTTGCAACTCAGTCACCACATGTGGACATGAACACTGTATCCGTACCAATCCAGCCCTCCACTCAATCAGCACATTTGGACATGAACACTGTGCTGGGATTGCTGCGTCTGTATGAGACAATGCGCCATCCTTGATTCCTATTTCATGACTTTTCATCAGGTTTGACTTGCTCTGTTCCTTCCCCATTAAGCCTTAGATAATCACTGCTTACTACCCGTTTTAGTTTATAGAAGGATAGCCTATGTACACCAGTATCGGTAGCTCAAAACTCTTATCTTTGAGCTGCTGGAACGTACATGGATTATCAAACAAATCTCATGTAGGAGACAAATTATCAAATGATGATTTTTTACGTTCTTTCGAAAACAGTAATTTTGTAATACTAACGGAAACGTGGTTGAGCGACCACGTTTCACTTTCCGGCTTTCATTTATTTACAACGCCTGCTAAAAAACACCGCATGAAAAAACACGGACGATTCTCAGGTGGAATCGCCCTTGGATTCAAAACAAACCTAAAAGAAGGTATAACACTCATCTCTTATAACGATGACTACATTTGGTGTAAACTAGACAAAACGTTCTTCCGTACAGAAAAGGATATATATCTTTGTGCAGTTTACATACCGCCAAAGGAATCTCCATATTTTAATCCAGATATTTTTCAGGACCTTGAGTTTGATATATCCAAATTAAGCAAAGACGGTTTTGTTATTTTGGCTAGCGACTTCAATGCAAGAACAGGGTGCGAATTAGATTTTATCAATAGTAACAATTGCCCGCATATTCCTGGCGACAATATTCTTCCGCAATATGATTTAAAAAGGAGAAAAAACTATGATAACCATATAAATGACCATGGCAAAGCTTTACTAGATATCTGTAAGACTTGTGACTTAAGAATTTTAAACGGCCGAACAAAAGGTGACTCTTTTGGAAAAATTACATTTCATTCACCTCAAGGAGTAAGCACTGTTGATTACGCGATCGCAAGTCAGGAAATGTTGAACTTAATTGAGAGCTTTATTGTAAAACCGCCGTCCATATTCTCTGATCATTCTCAGATAGTTTGCTGGATCAAATGTTCTCCATCAAACCAACCCCAATCAAAAACGAAACCACAACAGAAGTTATTTCCTTTACCAAAGCAATATATCTGGAATAACGATTCAGCACAACATTTTCTCAATACCTTGAAAATGGACGAATTTCAATCAAAATTATCATTATTTGAACAGACTGTTTTTTCCTCAAACAGCGAAGGTGTTGAGCTTGCAACTGAACAATTTACTAATCTACTGAATGAAATCTCATCGCGCTCTTTGAGACTCACTTGTCGAAAGAAAATACACCGAAATAAAATCTCAAAAAAATGGTTCGATAACGACTGCAAATTAGCGAGAAGGTCGTTAAAGGTGCTCTCTAACAAAAAACACAGAGATCCTCATAACAAAGAACTAAGACAAGAATATTATAAATCTCACCGTGACTACAACAAATTAATTAAATTAAAAAAATCTGTACTTCTTAACACTAAAATTGATAATCTTATAAATAATAAAGAAAGCCACGAGTTTTGGCATTACCTAAGATCGATAAATGAAGACAATTCTCGTGACAAAAATGAAGAAGAAGTACCTATTGATAATTTATTCACACATTTTACGAATTTACATTCGAAACCAAATGCAAACCGCTCCTTAACAAATGAGATATCCGCATTAGAAGACTTTAAACAAGATCATAATCACTTAGATGATGAAATCTCCTTAAAGGAAATTGAAAATGCAACAAAATTGTTAAAATCAAAAAAGGCTCCTGGTTCCGATAGAATTCGCAATGAAATGCTAAAAACAGGAATATGGTACTTAAAAAACTCAATATGTAAACTCTTTAATCTCATATTAAAATGCGGGTTCTTCCCTTCAGCTTGGTGTGAAGGTATCATCACTCCTATCTACAAGTCTGGAAACAAATCAGACCCCTCAAATTACAGAGGAATTTGCATTAACAGCTGTCTTGGAAAGCTATTCACCTCGGTTTTGAACATCAGACTACAACATTACCTCAATGAAGAGAACATTTTACATCGAGCTCAAATTGGATTTCTGCCAAATCACCGGACATCTGATCACATCTTTACCCTTCGAACATTGATTGACAAACATGTAACGCATTCTACTAAAGGTAAACTATTCACTTGTTTTATAGATTTTAAGAAAGCCTTTGACTCAATTTGGCACGACGGCCTATTTTATAAATTATTACAAAATAAGATTGGAGGTAAAATTTATGACTTAATTAAAAACCTTTACTCAAAATCTAAATGTTCCATTAAATTTGGCTATCAAAGAACAGAATATTTTGAATACGCAAATGGTGTTAGACAAGGCTGCATTCTCTCACCAATGCTTTTTAACCTCTATCTAAACGAGATTCCTACCCTTCTTGATACTATGAAAACAGATCCAGTTCTACTACCGGACGGTTCAAAACTTAATTGCCTCCTCTACGCCGACGACTTAATTTTGATCTCTCACACGGCTGAAGGATTACAAACAGCACTTAATACATTATCCCAGTTCTGTAACGACTGGTTGCTAAATATAAATCTCAAGAAAACGAAAGTTGTTATTTTTCAAAAGAAACTCAGAAAATCTACTTTAAATGACCACTATTTTCATATAAACAGAGAAAAGATAGAAACTGTCAGCAACTACACTTATCTTGGAGTCAATTTCACGTCGAATGGAAACTTCCGAGATAATAAAATAAATTTAAAAGAAAAAAACTAGGAGATCTATATTTGCAACACGCCGTTTCCTTAACTTCTCAAAATTACCAATTGATGTTGTGAACAAAATATTTGATTCTTTATTCCTCCCTATCCTCATGTATGGTTCAGAAGTTTGGGGAGTCTATGACAAAAACGACTATAACACATGGGAAAAAGATATAATCGAACGAACACATGTTTATTTCTGTAAACTTTTTTTAGGAGTCAATAAACAATGCCCAAATGTAGCATGTAGAAATGAACTTGGAAGATTATCATTAAAAGCAAAAATTGACATGAATATTATTAAATTTTGGTTACACCTGGAAAGTCTACCAGGAGATAACATTGCCAAACAATGCCTTTACCTATCTAAAGAAATGACCGACAAAAACCAACTGAGCATTATGCAAAGAGTCAACTCTCTGTGTAATCTTTCCAATTTAAACATTTCAAATTTAAACATTCACAACTTCACTGAACGTATTCGACTAAGTGTTAATAAAACTTCAACTAATCATCAACTTAATTTACTAAACCTAAATAAAAAACTTAAATTCTACTCTATCTTTAAACAAGATTGCCACAAAACTGACTCCTTGGATTCGATAAAAAATGTACGTCACAAAAAACAAATCAATACATTTCGTCTTAGAAATCACAATCTGCGAATTGAAACTGGCCGGCACAACAAGACACCTGAAAATTTGAGAACCTGCTATCTCTGTAATTCCAATCAAATTGAATACGAATCGCATTTTCTATTCTCTTGCGAACATTATCATGATACACGTAAGAAATTTTTTGATGAAATAAATGACAAATATCGAAATTTTAATGATCTTGACAATATCTCAAAAATCATGTTTCTTTTTAATAACGTTGATCCTTTTGTTTGTGGAACTATTGCTGCTTATATTTATGATTCAATGCTGAATCGACAATCAATGCTAGCTTAATTATTAAACATAACTATTTAATGTAATCCAGACTTATTACATAAGTAATACCATGTATATATATGGGAATACTGAATAAATTGTTGTTGTTGTTGTTGTATTCATGCGCTACCCTTGACTTGTTAACTGCGTGTTTATTTAAGGAAATTGATGCACAGATGTATACATGCCTTTAATTACATTGTTTACAAAAGCGTTTTATCAGTGTTTACACAAGAATTTAGCCTTGTCGTGTGGCTTTTAATGCGCGACCGGCCGGAAAACGAACCCGAAAAAATTGGTCAGTGTCGATATTTTTGGGTCTTTCGGACCGACCAAAAAAAGAGATTCGCTCTAATGCGGTTTGTTTACGCAACCTTGTCATCGAATCGGCTTACGTGCACCCATCGGCACTTTTCGAGTCTTCTTCAGTCTTTCCGGCAGTTCACAGCAGCTTCCTGTTCTTCCTGGTATCAGCCTTTTTTGTACACACTCAGTTCTGTAATTCTGTAATTTTATCTTGGTTTCACTTCATTTAGATCATTTTAGAATATTTCGGATTTATTTTAGATCATTTTAGGTCATTTTAGATCATTTTAGATTCATTTTAAATCATCTTAGATCATTTTAGGTCATTTTAGGTCATTTTAGGTCATTTTAGATCATTTTAGGTCATTCCTTGTTTTAGTAACTACGCGCTCTGTCCCTGGAATTCACCACAAAAAAATTACAGGGTGTACCTTACCTATAATAATTATATAATAATTACCTATACAAAATTGCACTTTATTTGAAACGAGGATTTCGGAGCTTCGGAACCGGGGCATTTATGCGGGGACGGGCCGGAGATTTCTCCTTTCCTTTTTAGTCGAAGTATGGAAAAGTAATAATTTCTTGCCATGTTTTGTTTCCTTTAATTTATGTAGTGGGTTTCTTGTCTCCTTTTCTTTTCGTTTGTAACCTTTTTGCTCTGCAGGTTGTAGTCCTAACAGTTTAAATGATTTAATGTCCATATTCCCCGTGTTTTAACGAGATTGTTGGAAGTAGAAGAAAATTTAGCTGTGGACAATAAAGGCAATAGAGTGTTTTTTTCCTGGAACTGTTGGTCTTATAAAAATAGAAAGCTTGAGATCCTCGTCAAAAAATGTTACAATGCAAGTATTTAATTCAAAAAAGGAGAGGGGATAACATGGTCATTCTCCCTAATTAATGACATACCTTTGTTGTGCCATTTGATATAATCGTTAGGATAATATTAGGAAAAAGTCAATATGTAAACCTGGCTTTGTTTTGAAATCGTTTTTTTTTTTTCTTTTTTTTTTGTTTAATATTCCGATATCGCCTTATTTTCGCCACTTTTACATTACTCGAGTAAAAGGTGTTAATATTAAATTGACATGCTTTTTAATCTTATGAATTTCAGAAATGGATAGGCAATGAACGTTCAAAGAGGAGACAAAGTGGTGCAACTGAACAGCCAAACAAGAAAATCAAGCTACCCCCTATGCAAAGAGGCCCCAACCCATACAGTATTTTTTGTGCTGAAATATTCAGAACTGGTAATGTAAAGAGTGATTTAACAGTTTAGCCATTAAACACCTTCGTATATCAAGTTCGATACTGCATACAGGCAATGTTAGATTAGACGTTCTCATTGAAAAACATATGAGCTGGATTACTTCAGATCGTATCCATGTTTGCATTGTAAATATATGTTGAATCTCTTACCTTAAAGTAAAATTTACCCGCCAGTTACCATTCATTTAAGGTAAATTTTACTTCGTAGCCTTATTTAATATTTCTTTTTCAAGAGGAGTGTCGAGGGTTGAAAATGGAAGAAAGAAATCGCTTTGCAGCTTCAAAATGGAGGGCCCTTTCACAGGACGAAAAAAAGAAGTATGATGAAATGGCTAAAAACTACAGGCAACCTGATGTTTCTAAGTTGTCGCAAGATGAAATAGAGAGACTTATTACCAGACATCGAAGGCAGTTACTGGCCGAGGTACAACCAACTAACCAACTAACCTGAGATCATTCTCTCTTAAAAACAATGTGCCTCTACCTACCAACCTACCTACCTACCTACTTACCTACCTACCTACCTATCTACCTACCTACCTACCTACCTACCTACCTACCTACCTACCTACATACATACCTACCTACATTCCTACCTACTTACCTTTCTACCTACCTACCTACCTACCTACACCTACCTACATACATAAACACTAACTATCGTACCAGCTTACCCTACTTACCTTACTCCATCTAACCACAACAAACCTTACTTACTTACTTACTTACTTACTTACTTACTGACTGACTGACTGACTGACTGACTGACTGACTGACTGACTGACTGACTGTCTGACTGACTGACTGACTGACTTACCTACCTACTTATTTACTTACACTCCTCCTATATGTTTGCTTTTGAAAACGTGATAGGAAATTTACAGTAAAATGTGGCACGATGACTAGATTTTACACGCGTATATGAAATCTTATTTTTTTAAAACATTTTTTTGCATTGATTGTAGGTTATGCTACTTGAAGATCTTGGATGTCACAGTGCACTGATGTTTTTAGATGCCGATGGAGAGTTATTTAATTTTGGATCGGACGAAGGAGTTGCTTTTTTGAGCACAAACTCTGACGTTGTTGCAAAATTTAGACAGCATTTCCGTGAATATTCTGATAAACGATGACGTGTTTTCATAATAAAAAGCTTAATAGAAAGCAGTGCTAAATCTTGTTATTAATCAAGTTGGCTTATAATGTTTCCTTTAACTCTGTTGTAAATCCCAGACTATTGACATTACTGTCTCTTTCAATTGTTGTTTAGATTTGCATTGCAAGAAGTACAATTACCGCCACGTACAGGACTTATTTAACAAAAAATACAGTAAGTTGTAACATAATGGATCACCAACTGGTCATGCAATACTTTGAAAAGGATATCCATGTATATAGATGCAGATGATGCACTGGCACTTTTTAAGCCAAGTAAATCTTGGCACTTGTTTGGTGGTTTGTATTTAATTTTTATTGTTTTCTCTTCAAAGGTGAAGCGGTTGGAAAGCCTGGTTCGCGTGTGCCTTACCAAAGAGGGAACTTTACAGTGGAAGGCCTTCCAGAGGGAGTGACTTTTAAAAAGCCTTGCTGCTATGGGGCAAAGCAATGCAAATCAATAGTAGAGGCAGCTGATTCCATTACCTTCGAAATTCAAATTGAAACTGGCGCCAAACAAAGTAACGACAACAATAACCAGGCCACCAGCCAACCAGAAGCATCCTTAGCAGTCCCAGATATGATGATACGGAGCACTTTGCTAAAGGTTGCCAGTGATGTGGACGTTGGGGAGATATTGTCGGGTAGTAAACGTTTGTCAGAATCTGACATCAATGTTGAGGACTGCACCTTGACCCAAGATGAGCGTCTTACTCTATACACGAAATGCAGAGATTTCTTCGACCAAGAGTCATGGGAAGCAGTTGGGCACAACACAAAGGACTTTAGCGGAAATGCTGTATTGCGTTACTTTTTGGTTTCTTTAAATAAACATGACTGTAGGACATTCCCGTGCACAGCGAAGGAACGAAGGAAAATTGCTTTTTTAAAAAAAATGGCGGTGAAATTTAAACTGGAATAAGCTCGACAATTAGAATACACGTGAAAAAAGTACAAGTAGGGTTTCTTACATTGTAGACGGTTTTGCGACAGCTCCTCTGTTGTCTTCTGTTAAAGCCATCATGCCGCTTGCCTTTCTTTGATACAGGCGCCATTTGGATTCTATGACACTTATAGGACAGACTCAACTGCGAATACCAAAGACGATCGCTTCTCTGCTTATGATGCTTCACTGAGAAAATCAAAATTACTACTATTGACACTATTTTTCGAGTACTTTTTGCTCGAATACATTAGCATGTGACAATCCTAGCATTTCGCAAGATGAAATTGCACTACCGGAAATACGTAAACCCACAATAGAAAGGTGGACTGATACACAGATTAATGAATTTATTTGTCCTTGCATGTTTTTTTCCACTTCTGCTTTACCAATTTTGGGTATTGCAAGAGAGAAAATTAAACATTTACTTTCTAGAAATTAAAAAGAACGTCATAAAACTGCAAGTTTTAAGTGATAAATATTAGAACATATTATGTAAACCGAAATTTATCCCTCTTCCCTTGGTGGCGGGGGTGGGGGTTCATTTGAAAATTGTTAGGGTTATAAGGAGGGTGACAGGGCAAAAAAGTTTTATAAAGAAGGTGTGATCATAAAAAACCACCATTCCCCGCCCCTTATCCCCAAAAAGATGAAAGGCTTAATTCCCAAGTTAAAATATTAAAAAGCGATTGATAAAAGTTTATGTTTTCTCATGTTTTAATCGGTTGTTTCGCTTTCTGGAAAGAGAATACATGTATATATTTTTTTTATTTTCACAATGAAAGTCCAAAATGTTATCACCAGGAAGACGACAAATGCAAGAGAACACTCTACCTCCCCTCCCCCTCATCTCCCGCGGGTCAACAAAAAAAAATCTATAGGTGCTTTTCACCTCACACATCGTCACGCAAGTGAAAAAATAAAATCCTCAACCAGTCAATAGATAAAGTCAAGAAATTGAAATGTTGTAGAAGAGTGATACATAAACAACGTGTGAAAGCCACACGGCTAGGCGATATCTCCTAATCGAGTTATTCGAGAAAATGTACCACGGAAAATTACAGAGTTTAGTATGGGACGCCATGTTGGTGCCCCGTCTGATGGGCAACAACATGGCGGCCGAAAACCAGCAAAAACATCTGGAGTTTGCCTTGGCTATTTCAAAGCCTTTCTTCTCTCTGATGAACTTTCACACATTGACATTGATGCTTCTATTACATGTTAGCTGATCAGACCTAAAAAAACACGAGGCGAATCGATGTTTTCATGTACGTGACATGTTTAGAGCTGCAATCCTTCTGTCACGCACTGCGCAAAAATCTAAAATTCAAACTGCTCTATTTTCAAAACAAAGAATGCTATCCTACTGAAAACAAACAAGCCGATGGAAATTTAGATTTTCTTATATGTGATGAAGATAAAAACCCAAAATTGTGTTTAGTTATGAATTTCAGTTTTTTATGACGTCATGTGAAAACCAAGAATTGAACTATTCAACCAATACCTAGCCTCTTCCAGGCGTTCAGTTAGTTGGGGCGCAGCGCGAAAAAAGGCGCGCGAAAAAATAAAGAAAAAGCGCGCGAAGGGAAGCGAAAGAACGCCTGTGGGCAAACTTAACAAACGGTCGTTCCGGTATACCAGGATCTGGTATACCCTCTGATTGGTCAATTTTGACAGATTTTGTCAACGCTACAACGTTGCTGACGCAGATGAGAAATTCGATATGGCGGCGATTCTTTCATCGAGTGTCAAATCTGCGATAAACAACATTCGTAAAAATTTTCCGCATGTGGAGCGCCTTCGAGAATTCTTTTACTTTTATATTTTCGCGAATAATTTTTCGCAAAAAGCTACTTTTCTAGGGATTTGGGGAAAAAACCATTAAATTAATTGAGCCGAGATAAGCCCATTAAACTTTCGTCTCGTTCAGTTCTGATCATTATAAGGATAAAGGAGATCAGTTTACGTCTGGAGTTGCAACCGCGAAAAACTATCAGACGTTCGTCAGGATAAATCCTGTTTCCTAGCCAGAAACGTAATAAATTTTGGTCCACGAGCGTTGATTCACCAAACAACACGAAAGTGAAAAATCACTGGCGCATAAGACGATTGAACATCACGACATAAACAACGAAGGAGCTTAACACTTTAATGACTGTTTGTCCTCCGTCGATATTCATGGCAGAATCGATTTGGCCACTAATATAAATAGGCGATACTCCCAACGTACTTTGGTCGTCACCACTTGTCTGTCCGCCAAGGATTTGCTGATCGATTCCTGTAGATCTCTTGAGTGCGTGTTAGCACGCTTCGCGGAAGGAGTATATCTCCAGTCGGCGATCTAGCGTTCGTCTGTCGTTTTGCCGCTTTCAGCGATTCTCTTTCCACAATCCCCGAGAATAGTTTCACAATACTGACATGCGTTCTAGCCAGTATTCTTACACAGGTCAAGCAACTTACATTCGAGAAACTTGGGTCTCTTTTCAGTTCATGCCCCAACGAACTGGCAAGGTCGGCCAACACTATTAAAGCTCTCTGCTCCCGAAACCTTATTAAAAAAACCATTAAAAATAGATACTCCGGGAATTTTTGTTCCCTTGCACTTTACAATTTTCTGGCAAAACCTGCAACACGTCGGAGGATGGACTGTCAATTCGCTTGCAGAAAAAAACGGAAAATTGAGGGACATGAAAAGCACAATCGAACAGGAAAGACGCGCCAACTCGCAATTCAAGATTGAAGGATCATATTTCCCTTCGCGCGCTTTTTCTTTATTTTTTCGCGCTGCGCCCCAACTAACTGAACGCCTGGAAGAGGCTAACCAATACCTAAAAAACACACATCACTTTGAAAAAAAGTGCAATTAAGTCATATTAAGACGATTTCGAGAAGGCAGCCCTGTACATTCTGCCTTGAGCTGAAAGTTAAATGAGAAGGAACGGCTTTCTTTACGGGGGAGGGGTGGGGGGGGGGGGGGGAAGAAAAAGAAGGAGGCTAAATTTAACAAAATATTTCACATATAAACATATTTATTTCACTATGATATATGCGAATGGGGTCCAATATTGGCAGAAACCCATCAAGGATGCTATCATTTCACGGCAAATGCTTGATTCTATAGACTATTTCGCATATCAGTAATATTAAAAATTCATAATAGTTTATGTTTTCTCATGTTTTAATCGGTTGTTTCGTTCTCTGGAATCGAGAATATTTTTTATGGTTTGAAAGTAAAAAATGTTATCACCATGAAAAACAACAAATGCGAGAAAACGCTCTACCTCCCCTCCCCCTCATCTCTCGCGGGTCCAAAAGAAATCTACTGAACTATTCAACCAATAGAAAAAACATACATCACTTTGATAAAAAAGTGCAATTAAAACGATTTCGAGAAGGCAGCCCTATAAATTCTGCGTTTAATTGAAAGTTAAATGGGAAGAAAAAAGCTCTCTTTGCGGGGGAGGGGTGGGGGTGGAAAGGGACTAACGGACGATTTCGCATATAAACATAATTCACTATGATGTATGCGAATGGAGCCCAATATTGACACAAACGCATCAGGGATGCTACCATTTCACGGTAAATGCTCGATTCTATAGACTATTTCGCATAGCAGTCAAAGTAAGCATTCATTATAGACAGGAGCTCCTGTTATAGATGTATGCGAAGGGGGTCCGATATTGGCACAAAGGCATCAAGGATACTACCATTTCACGGCCAATGCTCGATTCTATAGACTATTTCGCATAGCAGTCAAAGTAAGCATTCATTATAGATGTATGCGAAGGGGGTCCGATATTGGCACAAAGGCATCAAGGATACTACCATTTCACGGCCAATGCTCGATTCTATAGACTATTTCGCATAGCAGTCAAAGTAAGCATTCATTATAGATGTATGCGAAGGGGGTCCGATATTGGCACAAAGGCATCAAGGATTCTACCATTTCTCGGTAAATGCTCGATTCTATAGACTATTTCGCATAACAGTGAAAGTAAGAATTTATTATAGATGTATGCGAAGGGGGTCCGATATTGGCACAAAGGCATCAAGGACACTACCATTTCACGGCCAATGCTCGATTCTATAGACTATTTCGCATAGCCTGAACGTAAGAGTATCTATACGTTTAGAACAAGTGTGTAACGTGACTCTTCCCACCCTGCCGGTTCTGAAAGATGGTACACGAATTTGTCTGGCTAATATCCTTAGCCTATCGACGTTCCTAGTGGGGATGCCGAGGCTATTTACATGAACTGTTTGGGCTTTTGAAATAAATACAAAGATGATAATAAAGAAATCACTTTATTGAAATACCAGTATATATTTTTAGCACTGCTGTACTAATTAAAGTCACTGTAGGAGTCAGAACAGTTGGCTATTTGTAAGGCTGGAGGCAAATTCTTCGTATGGCAGGGATTGTTCTTGCAGCCGTTTTTGAGATGCTGGTCACTTTCAACACGACGCATCGTTTTTCAACGGTGTCTCAGAATGGGAGGTGCGAGAGGCGTGGTTTTCTAATGGTTAGTGCCTGGACTTTGGATTAAGCGGTCCGCGTTCAAGCCCTGGCCAAGGCATCTACTGCGTGGTGTTCTTAGGCTCATGGTATTTCTCTGCCCGGGTGAGGGTAACCCTAAGATGAACTAGCATCCCATCTTGTGGGGATAGAACTACTTCCAGTCGCTTCATGCTACAGAAACCGGAATAGGCTTTGGCCTGATGGGCCACTTGGCTCGAAGGCAGACTTTAGAATACAGTGGAACCACTAATGGGCAGTGAAAAATTGGCCGATTTAACGGGAAGGGTGAAATTTCACGATGATACTTTTGTCGAGTTTCACGCTGTATTTCCTTTTCCATATAAACAGAAGTGGTGTTATAGTAGTGACATTTGCTGTTTGATTAGTTAACGGCCGAGCTCACTAACACGACACGTTACAGGTGCATTGAAATAAGAGAGTATCGTTCAATACTGTTCCTCTATACCGCACTTGGTTCAATTGGCCGTATGAACGAGGTAACATTATAAGGGATTATAGCAGTTGGGATTTGAGAATGTGGCCATTGGTCATATTAACGGGGTGACGTCATTAATGGGGTTTTCTTATAAGAAAATGTATGGGCGTTTTGCAGAGACAAAAGAAAGTGGCCGTAATGATGGGGTGGCCGTAAGGAGGGGTTACACTCTAGAACTAATCATCAAAGTCAAAGTCTGATTCAGGATCCGAATAAGAGTCCTCAACGTTTTCGACTTCGTCAGCTTGAGGTAACATGGTCGAGTCCAGCAATTCGTGAAAAGAAACAGGAATTAAATTCTGCTCGTGAAGAAAGGAAGCATTGTCTTTCCAGAGACTTTGCAAGGTCTGCAGCTGCTTGCCATTCTCGGCACGTTTGGAAAGAAACAAGCTGTTTAATCCAAGCTTGAGTTCAGGTGTTTCCGTTGTCGCCTCTTCGCTTATTGCTGAATCAAGAATGCTGTTCTGTTTTAAATAAAAAGCTTGTAGCCTATTCATTTCACTTGTGACCAGCTCAATTTCCTCTTCACACCTTTCCCTCAAGCAGTGAAGCTCGATTGCCATTCTCCTAGTGGCATTGGGAACAACATGTTCCGTATGAGGACAGGACTGTAGATTCGCGTACAGCTCACAAGAGGGATCTTTTACTAAATCAAAATTCAGGGAAGAAGCGCCATGAATTGCATTATGGGACGCGATCGTCTTCCTCATACTTTCCGTCGCCTTGGTGATCTGCTTTGAAAGCTTTACTGCGATAGCTTGGCCGTCTGGACAGAAACAAATTAAATTGCTATTAGGCAATTACAGGAAGACAAGGTTACAAATACACGCATTGAATTTTATGAACTTCAAAGCATCTCGCGTCAATAAACTAAGTTATGACAGGTTTGTTTAAAGCTACGTCATTGTTCATTTATTTTGAAAAAAAAAAAAAAGCTAAACTTTTCAAAATCATCATTTCCAATCCGTTTCAATCTTCTCCATCTTCAGCATCCTCGTTTCTTTTTGTTTTAGAATCAACCATTTGGTGTTTTTCTTCCTTAGCAAACCATTTTGTTTAGGTTTCCCACAGGTTAGGTTTCCGTAGCTCCTTTAGGTGGAATTAATAGCTAGATGGAAAAGGTTAACGTGAGGTGCAGAATCTCCCGTTTCTTACTTATCATTAATAAATTTCAAGACTACTTATTAAAACAGTTATTAAATAATACACTTTTTTGTTGTTCATTATTCTATCTGCACCGGCACATGCAAATCCACGATTCCTTAAAAAGTGCTCAGATGACATCTTACTGAATACTAAGGGTAAACGGGGATTTAACAATATTATTAAGGTTCTCTACCGGCATATTTTCGTTTCATTTCCAATAAGAAAGTCCTTTCGGAAGCCAACTTGCGGGGTTGCAACATTTGCCGCCTGCTATTTTTTTCGTCGAGGCGTCTCTTTGCAGCTAAGAACGGTGATTCATGTTCCTGCCAACGCTGTCGAACTCCATGCTTCTTTTCAAGAGCTTCCAATCGTTTTACGTTCCTTAAAAAAATATACGTTTCAAAGTAAAAATCTGCATTCATAAAACTGCAAAATTTCCTTATAAGTATAATCGGTCTAAACCCAGCCGTAAAATGATTGGTGACTATTGGTAATGTTTTTCTGTGTTTTCATTAAAAGGAAAACATAATTCTAATACAAAATTTAAAAAAAGAGAGAAAAAAAAAACCTGTCAAGCTTGCGTTGTGTTTCCAAGAGTTTGTCATCATCAGTGGCCTCGGCATAAGCAAGGTCATTCCTATCCGAAAAAAGGCTTTATTTTAGTATGAGAGTTATATTGTGATATTTGCTTTCGCCAGAGCTGAATCTGTCGTTTAACAAGGCTGTATGATGTCATACATGTATTGGAAACAGATTGTTTTGTGAACAGTGTAAATACTTAAGAAACCTCACCTGATGGTTTTGGACTTCAACATCAGCTCAACGTAAAGTTCATCCCATTCCTGCGTAAGAACTGAAAGCAGCAACAAAGGTCAACCATTGTTACCAAAATCATGAAAATGCAACATACTTTTCTTTAGTATGAATCGACGACTATCCCTTTAATCTTTCCTTTACTTGCACATCATTGACATGAAAAGAAGCACTATTTAGTTTTCAAACGATCTGACTGGCTAGTACACAAAGGTCATCAGTGAACAATATAATTTAGAGCTTTAATTATCCGCTAACAGAAGAGTCACGCTTACCAGATTCTACAGGATCAATGGCAGTCTCTTCCAAGTTCATCCATTCTTGAATTGTATCATGATGATAAGGAACTAATGAACACAAAAATATAGCAATTAGCAATTGATGCCAAAGCATAAATGCTCTAAGCCATTTTTCATACGGTATCCACTGTACGCACAGTACGCGTATGGGTCGCATCGTTTCAATGAGGAACTTGCGAGGAGAACAAGTATTAGCTTCACTTAGAACAAGCAATTATGTCAAAGAAATGAAGAATACCTGGCAAACTTTTAAACATTTCATCAAGCTCTTTGCAAGTATTACTAAATAGTTCTTTTGCTCTCAAGAGTTTGGACTTAAGAACCGGACCTTAAAAGAAAAAAAAAAGGAATAAAAGGAAAATAACAAATGAATAATTAACTTATAATAATAATATTAATAATAATAATAGTACTAATAATAATAATAATAATAATAATAATAATAATTATTATTATTATTATTATTATTATTATTATTATTATTATTATTAATATTATTATTATTATTATTATTATTATTATTATTATATATGCAATGAAGACAATTTATATACTAGAATGTGTTAAAATGGGAATAAAAATTGAAAAAATAAAAATAAGGCTTCAAACAGTCAGAAAACGTTACTGAAGTCAGGAGTGTCTGTCAATAACATGACACGTTTCACGTTAATATTATTATTATTATAATTGTTATTATTATTATTATTATTATTATTATTATTATTAATGACAGTGCATGTGTGCATGCACGTTTGTTTTTCTGTTGTTATATAGAAATAATTAAGATAGCTTAATGTTACTAAAGAGGAAATGTACATGTATGATTAAAGTGTTATTTCCAACTGGTTTTACTCACTAAACTAAGAGTAAAATACATGTACATACCTTTCACCATGTTTGATGCTAATAAAGCTTTTTGGGAAGTCATGACGGCAAACACTTCCAAATACTCCCTTTTCATCAAACAACTTGTTTTTTCCTTTTGACCTCAAATTGGGAAGGACTTCAACAGCATGGAAATGGTTGCAATTCTGTTAATAATAATAAAGATAACAATAAATAATACTAACAATATTAAAATAATAAAGGGTAAACGGCACAAAAAGTTCAAAAGAAAAAAGTAAAAGGCCGAAAATTGCCGCAGAAAGGCGAAATTTTCCCCGTTTTGAAGACCGGAAGTAAAAATCGTCTTCAGTGGAGCACGTGATCGATGACGTAGAATGAAGAACCGCTCTTGTTTACAACACTGAAGACAATATGGATTCTGGGGATTAGTGCAGTTCTTTTGCTTGTTTTTCTTCTGAACAAAATAGTACAATCGAAATTGCCGACGGAGCTATATTAGCAGAGCTATGAGGGCGCTCTGTCGTATATGTTTAGCCGCGTAACAGCGAAGTGAACTCGGTTACGGACTCTAGAAAACGAGTGCGAAGAGGTGTTGAAGAGCGGATTGGTAAGCGACCAGTTATGCATTCTACTGATTCTATCGCAAATTCGGTGTATTTCACATTCGCAAAGAGATTTCATCGGCGATTGAATACGTTTTGAGTAGCATTAAAGTTTCCTTTTTATGGTACGGCGTTGTTATTTGAAATCCAGTTTAGTTACATTTTTAAAAAAAATCCACGTGGATTTTACCCTGGGAATTGGCCTGTTAGAGACACAGCGTACAAAACTCAGCGAAAGCTTGGAGATGTGGGCAGCTTTCATTATGACGATTCACACTTTACAGGAGCGGTGCCTGTACAAACAGCAATACTACGACGAAGTCTAAGCACATAAATAAATTAGGAAGTCATTGTGTTGTGCTGGGCCTTTTGGGACATTAAACGAGTTTACACCTTTCATGCCATATTGTATATTGCGTTCTATTGATACCGCATTCGAGCTCACTTTACAGGGACTTTTTCCGCTAAGTAATGTGACTGGCAATTTTTCATTGTTTTCCATTTTAAAGCAAAATAAGGCCTTTACCTTTGATATTATGCTGATTTAGAAAACGGTGTTCACCTTTGTTGGTCATTTTGCCCTGTCGCGCCGCGTATACAGCGAATATATATGACAGTCGCGTACCTGAACTGAACAAGATTAATGAATTAACTGCGATACTACGCGTGTTCGAAAGGTAAGCTTAAGTATCATTATCGGCTACTGCTAGTTTTCTTCAGGCTGCACTGCAATAACAATTTCTTATTATTTTTCAAACATACAGTGAACCCTAGCTAGTTCTGGTGGAGTAGCTTGTTTTGTAATCTGTCTGGCGCGAGCGGCTTCATTGGACGTGCTGTCCTCCATCGGGCCTATGCCCTTATTATCTGACAGTCCTTCTTTAAAACAAGGTTGAAATGGCGTTTTGTGAGCTTTTCATCTTTCCACAGACACAGCTGTGATAATTTGTGGTTGAGCACAGTCTTCAGAAAAGTGAGCTGAGGTCGTGGGGTTAGCAAACAAATCGAATCGCGTGTGTCCGAACCATCCGTACAAAACCCGAAAGAAATGCCAATTATTAAGACCTTCACCGTTGTTACTAGAATTAAGCATCAAGCAACCATAAATCGATACGGTATTATTGAATTTTCCTCAAAACACGAACTATACATTTTATTTTGGAATTTTAAAATCAAGCCATTTACCGAATCTTGCTAAAGAAATCCAGGGGAATCTAACCGGAAAAGGTTTGACGAGTTCTTCTTTCTACGTCATTTCCGGTTTTCGGCCCAAGCGCTGCTTCGAATCCCGTGACGAGAAACTTTTCGTTTTTCCAGGCAAAATAGCGGAGATCGAACTCCAATTTTGGTAAATATCTTTTATTAGGGTCATAAGCTTTCTGAATTTGGAAAGTTGTTTTGGGGTCTAGAGTATCCCTTTAAAGTAATATTAATAAACAAGAGAGTTTGTTTTACAAGTGTTGCATATATTACTATTATTATTATTATTATTATTATTATTATTATTATTATTATTATTATTATTATTATCATAATTTTATTTTTTTTTTCATTGTATGAAGAAAATACCCATACATGCATGTACCTCCCCTAAGGATGTTTCTGTTTTTATTTGGAGCCTCCCACCCCCCTGGAATTTCAAGTTTTGCTTCATACTTTCCCTTAAAAAGTTTGGCTGTTAGGACCACCCTCCCTCTCAGAATTTCCAATGACTATCCATGGGGGTGTGGATATTTTCTGGAACCACACATTATAAGAATTCTTTGTTAATAGTTAGCATACCTGTTAAGACACACTAGTTTCACTATAATGGTCAACAAAGTTGTCCACGTCATTCTGATCCCCAAAGAAAAGATCTTCAGTTGGTGTTTTGGAGTTGCAAAGCCATATCCCTGTGACCGCTTACTTGATAGGCCAAAGCATGCATCCATACATTCTATAAGAATTCCTTTATCCTATGAACAAAGATGTGAATTAAAATGGATACTACCTCAATGTACTATTATTGGAAATGCAGTATAAAAGATAATTATAAAATATCTATTAAAGCTACGTACTAACTAATGGATTGAGATATTTAATTAAATGCGGCTAAATGTAATTTAGGCTAAGTTAGACTCGAGTCAATGCTGTCCTGCGGTATTTGGGTGGGCATGCGCGTTCTGGATCACATACAGGTTTTTGCAGGGCATGCATCTGATGCCTTCCAGATGTGTGAGGACGTGCATGCTGCATTGATCTGTGAATCTGCTCGTGGCGTGCTTTTTTATTGCAATTCCAAAAAAAAGTCAGGGGCATGCATTTGTAATAAAATTTTATTACCTCTGGGCAGACTGGGCAATTTGAACCATTATCAATGGTTGGACAGTGCCTAACCAAGTGCTGCAGATGATATTTAAAGAATCTGAAAGACAGATTAATCAAGCTTAAAAAATGAAAAACCTAATACTACTTAAATTATGTAAATTACACAAATTATGGATCTAAAACACACAAAATACTACAAGATCTACTTAACAAGCACTCTTGCTACACACCATGCACACCTAGCATATTTGTGGCCCGGCTAGCATATGACTTTGAACTTTGAACCACTGTCTCTAGACCAATAAAACTATGGGATATTGCAACTATTTACAGTAATATATTAATATATTATTGAATTTTTTTGATAATTAAATAAAACCAGTACGTGTTATGGTAAATTGAAAAAACTTAGTTACTATGGTAAATTGGCAATTTACCTGATAACATATCATATTTGAATATAATTATAGTCACAACATGCATGTCAGTACAATGTTCTTCTTACAGTACCTGTATTCTTCAAAACAGCCAGAATTTAAAATCGAGTATATTGAATTGACCTACAGGAAAGTAAAGAAGCAAATTATAAGGCTTAGGCTTCACATGTACATGTGCACTTTTTTGAAGCACACTAGCTCACTCGTGTTATTCAGGAAGGTTTACTGTAACCTTAAGTTCAAGTCTATTGACCTAATCTGATTTTATAATTATTGCAACCTGACTGGCATGGTGACTGCATGTCAATCAGTCAATTAAAAAATTAAAAATTAAAAATAACAGGATACTGCAATTGGTACTCCTTTGAGTCACTCAGAGTAAAAGTAGCTTAATAACAAAATGCAGGTACATGTACAGTAGTATTAGTGAAAATATGTATAATTTATAAACAAAGTGTAATTTACATGTGAAGAACTTACAATCTTTGGCTGTAAAAGTGGCCTTTTCAATTCAAGCACAGCAGTGAATTCTTTCAGAGACACTTTACAGCTTATAAACATACTTGTGACCTGATCCATAAGCCTAAACTGAAAGGCAGTGGTAGGTCTGTCCGGTGAACCAGGCCACAGATGTAGTCGTACCAACTGAGGTGACAGCTGGATGCTCACACTGGCAGAAACGGATCTTCTTTGAATGATGGTTTCCTAGGTTTAAAAAAATGTCCTTATAAATAATCTTATTTAAACTTGTTTGTCAATACTTACTGTTTACCGGTAACCTTTTTCATGCTCATGCTTATAAACCATCCTGTATTAGCTCCCCCAGCCCACTAAGTATATGTAGACGAATAAAAATCACTTATGAAGATATATAAAGTCCAGGGCCAAAATAAGCAGCAGTTTGATACACTAGCTATTATTAATGAAACTGCATTTACAATCAAGTACAGTGGAACAAAATTATCAACATTTTTGGCACCCTATGCCAATGCAATCATAATAAAAGCTGTGCACAAACATAAAACATGTAAAATAAACAAATAAGCATAAATATATTTGTGCTCACCATGTTCATCTATACACTGTACAATCCGAATTTCCCCTGAGGAGCACTCGTGGTCACTTCGGGCCAAAACATCGTGGTTTGGGAAAAGTGGAACAAACATTCCATCCTGTAATGAAAAATTTAAAGACAGTGGGTTAGCTGTAGATCACTTTGTATTTTTCTCCTTTTACATGGCATTTACAATGTTCTTCTTCACAAGTACCAATAAGGAGGAAGATATAATTCAGTTTCCAGCAATAGAAGACCGTCATTACAATCATTTATTTACTTATTTATTTTATTTAATTGAATGAGATTATACGATTATATCACAATCATGCATTGTAAATATGAAAAAGTAAATACAAATTTTCTACTGGAACTTACTTTCCATAGTTCCAACACATGATAAGTGTTAATGCCTCCGTGGAGCCTTTTAGAACAGTTGAGGCACAAGTAGATTTGAGGCCCGCAGTAAGTGCATCTTGTCACGGCCGCAGTTTCGTGGCACCAAACACATGTAGTATTGGGAGGGAACGAGTTCTCGATCTCTGTATTCACAAGACGCTCCCTAAATTCGCTCCACTTAATTTCTTCCTGTATTTGGCGATTCTGGTGGGCGCTTACAGAATGCTGAAAATCGCCAGATGCAGATGCATGCTCTGTATCTTCAGCCAGGTATGCATTGGTGCAGTGCTCGATCTCGCGATTGACTGCAGGCACAGGCGATGCTGTCGAACTGTTTCCAATCGTACGGCGCTCTAGCGACAAAGAAATGTCTTGCCTCCTTGAACCACTGCGGTCAACGAACTTTGCCTTAAATGAAACGGGCTTGAAGCGCTTCATGATCAGACGATATTTTTGGCTTTTTTTAAACCTCGTCCGCCATTTTGAATTTAATCCCGATAATTGGATTGCTTGTCATGTAAGCTGGCACAAAAGATAATTTAGAACGGACGGTACCCGTTGTTCTAAATTTAGAAGAGTGGCGTTTAAGGTGACTCGACCCAGTTATTTTTTGGCGGTACCACCCTACTTTGAAGCTCTCTGGTATCCACACCTTTACTTTTATCGTAAGTGTAACACATAGAATGGATAACATATAGATCAATCTACAATATAGCAAAAAAAATTTGGCGGTCGGAGTGAATGTCACGTGGTTATAGTGCCACGCCCCTTTGAGGTCTGAGTCGAAATTCTGCTGTTGGTGGCTTTTTTTCGTAAAAATCTCTCGGCTACACATAGTGCGCATTAGTGCCTTGCGCTGAACAGAGTGTCAACAAAATTGCAAAGACCCAATTCGAGAAATTTAGGGCTTTCCAAATTTAGGCCATAATTTATGTAAAAATGATGAGCAAATTTTACACGATCATATCTAATAAACTATGAGATTTATTCCTTTATTTTGGGGATCTTTATTACAGATGGGTCCTTGCATGTCAGCAAAAAGCTTTGGGGCCTTGTAAATGCGCGCGATTTCGAGCAATGCAAACATATAGAAATGATAGTTTTAGCTATTTGTTGACGCTTGTCAGCGTTTCAGAGTCCTTCTCACAAAAAAAGCATTTTCTTAAAAATTCGTAGTTTTTTTTCCTTCAAATTTTTTCAGGGCCACAATTGATTAACTTACTACCCGGATTCTGAATTGCATGGTCATTGAAAAACTGTGACATTATCTCCTATAAGCCAAAACTTGAGTAAACATGGAAGATTTTTAGCGTTTTGGCTGAGTTTGTGCTTTGGGAGTTTTCTATTGTTTCTAGTCTGTCATGATACAGCATTCTTGTTCAGCACGCGTGCAATGACCACGCTTGCCTGACTTCCGAATGCACTCATTGGACATTGAACGCGTGCTGAACAAGAATGCTGTATCATG
>NW_028145950.1:0-53570 GCF_977016875.1 Pavona decussata
CCTCGGTTTTCAAAAACCTAAATTTAGCTTTTGACCTAAAACCTAAAAACCTAAAAACCTAAATTTAGCTTTTGACCTAAAACCTAAAAACCTAAATTTAGCTTTTGACCTAAAAACCTAAATTTTCCTTGCTTTTTTCAAAACTGGTTTAAACCGGTTATTCAATTTTATGTAATCTAATTTATATTTGAAAAATGAGTAACAACCAATTTGATCACAATGATAAAACATATTTCATTCATCCAACATTTGAAAATTACGGAGCCTCAGTTGATGGTTATATAATCAATCGAAAAAGATTAGAACCTAGAAAAGGATATTTGTCTGAGAATGGCTATTATATAATTTCTCCGGGACGTAACAATACATGCCCCGCTCATCGATTCGTCTATGAGGCCGTAAACCAGACAAATATTCCTCCTGGATTGCAAATAAATCACATTGATTCCAATCGCCAGAACAATTCAATTGTAAATTTGCAATTGGTTACAGCCTCTGAAAATATGAAACACATGCACAAAGCCAGAAAAGAATTTTTGAACAGCTCTTACTCTGAAGATGAATTGAGAGTTGTCAATAGATTAATGGAATTTCCACCAATGGAAGACAATGATTGTGAGTTTACACGCACAGAAAACAGGTTAATTAATAAGATGTTTTATAGAATGTGTAACGATTTGGATGACAAAGATTTTCCATTGTACAGGGATTAATCATCAATGAATACAAGGGTTGTTTGGCTATATTTTTAACTCGATGATGGTTGATGTCTTTTTGGAGGGTAATTTGGACATGAATTTGAAAACCTTAATGATATAAAGCGATAATTATAGATACTATTATAGAAGAAATGAGTGGGAAAATAAAAATTAGAGAAAATGTATTGGATTCTTCTACAAAAAAATTATCTAATAATACTATGATTATTAATGGAAAAATATATTATATCCATCCAATTTATACTAATTATTGCACCCGAAAATCTGGAAAGGTATTCAATTGTAAAACCATGTATCAATTAATTGGGCGCAATAATCATACAGGTTATCATCATTTTACTATTAAAACAGATAACAAAAAAACAAAATCGGTGATAGCTCATAGATTTATCTGGGAATGTTTTCATGGCATAATACCAAATGGAATGGTTATTGACCATGTTAATGATATCAAAGATGATAATCGAATAAAAAATTTACAAATGATGACACAACAAGATAATTGTTTGAAATCAGCAAAGAAAAGAGATTATGCATTTGCAGCAAATAATCACAAAAACCGGAAATGTGTTAAGGCAACAAATTGTGAAACTAAAGAAGTGAGTTATTTTAATAGTATGTATTCAATAAAAGAACATCTTGGAATTAATCCTGGATTGGTTAAAATGGTTGCCGAGGGATTAAATTTGTGTAAAACGGCAATTTCCAAAATGAATCATCAAGCATACATTTTTGAATACATTGAACAAGAAGAATTACCAGACAATTATTTGAAATCATCAAACATCAGACCAAGAAAACACACTGATGAAGAAAAAAGAATGAATCAAAAAGAACGAGCTAAAAGATGGCAAAAACAAACATTTACATGCCCAAACTGCAACAAACAATTAAAAAATGGAAGTAAATACTTGCATAAAAAATCTTGTAATTAATTAGTTAGATTTTATGTTTGTAGTTAGTGACCTCCAATTTCATGAAAAATAAATGGAATTTGAGGCCATGTTGCCACAAAACAGAAACAAATCAACGAAGCCGTCAGTCCTTCCACAGATGACTGGCATGGATGTTGCCTCCAGTCTTCATCCATTAGCAAATCTGGAATCACAAAATAAAAATAATATGTTGTATTATTATAACATGAACAAATCTAATTTATCAAAATTAACGAAAGATCAATTAATAGCATTATTATTGGAAAAACAAAAACCGGTTCCAATGCCGAGAACCAAGAAAGTGAAACCAATACCCTATCCACGAAAATCAGTCAAACAAATGGTAAAAGATTACGAGAATACAATCATCAAGCCGCCAATGCAATTTAGAGATGAACCTCAACCTATGCCGAGAAACAACATTATTCCACCTCCGATTCAATTTGCTGATAAACCCAAAGCAGCACCAAGAATGAAGAAAATGGCTCCGATTCCTAGACAGAGAACTCAAATCACAGAAGTCGCAAGAGCATTCAAGGGATATAACAAATCTTATGAAGTTGGAATTAAAAATGAAACAGATCCTTTGATTCAAATGAGTTCAACCAGATTAGCTATTGCTCATTTTATGAAACAATTATTAACTCAAATGAAAGGAATTAAATTTATTGAAACTTTGACAATTTATTTTGAACAACAAAAAGGAAACCAAACTGTCTCCAGAATTGGATATTTTAATAGTAAACCAAAAACAATAACTAATGCCAATGATTTTCAAGAATCTTTGGATGTTAATGTTGAACAAATTATGAATGATATTCACAAATGGATTAGTGAAGGTTCAGCTTGGATAATTAAATCAATCAATGGACATTACATTAATATTATCAAATATCAGCCTCTTACTGGAAGTTCTTACATTAAACTTCCAACTGAACTACAACATAACAAAAGTGGATTGATTAATCTCAAGAATAAAGATAATGAATGCTTTCGATGGTGTCACGTTAGACATTTGAATCCACGAAATGACAATCCACAAAGAATCAAAAAAACAGATAAAGCATTCATGCCACAATTGGATTACCAAGGAATTGAATTCCCTGTTTCCATCAAACAATACAACAAAATTGAAATCCAAAACAGTATCAACATCAATGTTTTTGGTTATGAAAACAAACTTATCCAATTTATGTTACAAAAGAAAAGTTTGAGAATGTGATGAATCTATTGCTAATCTCAGAAGATGAAAACAAACATTACTGTCTTATCAAAGATTTTAACCGATTCATGTTTAGTAAAAATAAAACCCAACATAAGAAACATTTCTGTATGCATTGTTTGCAATGTTTTTCATCAGAACGAGTTTTAACCAAGCATCAGGAAGTATGTATTGAAATCAATGGTGTACAATCAATCAAAATGCCCGAAGTTGGTTCCAAAATAGAATTCAAAAATTTTAATAAACAAATGCAAGCGCCATTCGTGATATACGCAGATTTTGAAGCAATCACTGAACCAATTCATGGTTGTAATCAATCTAACCAACAATCTTTTACTGAAGCTTATCAAAAACACACTGATTGTGGTTATGGTTACAAAGTTGTTTGCTGCTATGATGACAAATATTCCAAACCAATAAAATATTATCGTGGAGAAAAAGCTGTTTACAAATTTATGCAAGCAATGCTTGATGAAGTCAAATATTGCCGCAATACAATCAAATACAAATTCAATAAACCATTAGTTATGTCTCCAGAAGATGAAGACAAATTCCAAAAAGCAACATCTTGTCATATTTGTTGCAAACAATTCACAAAAAATGATAGACGTGTTAGAGACCATTGCCATATTACTGGAAAATTCCGTGGCTCAGCCCATAATCAATGTAACAGGGATTTTACAATAACTAACAAAATCCCTGTAATATTTCATAATTTGAAAGGATATGATAGTCATTTTATAATGCAAGAAATTGGTAAAATTATTGAGACCAATACTTATGTGGATAGAAAAGGTGAAACCAGACAACACAAAATTAATGTAATCCCAAATAACATGGAACAATACATGGCATTCATGTTGGGTTATAATTTAGTATTTATCGACAGTCTTCAGTTTATGAATCAATCATTGGCAAATCTTGTAAAGAATCTACCAGAAGATGCCTTCAAATATACCAGTGAAGTTTTCAAAGGTCGTAAATTACAATTAATGAAACAAAAAGGAGTTTATCCGTATGATTATATGAGTAATTTTGATAAATTCAATGATACTCAATTACCAACCAAAGATGAATTTTACAGTCAAATGAATAACCAACATATTTCCAATGAAGAATACAGTCATGCACAAAATGTTTGGAATACATTTCAATTGAAAACCATGGGCGAATACCATGATTTATATCTCAAATCTGATGTATTATTGCTGGCTGATGTTTTTGAAAATTTCCGTAAAACATGTTTGGAATATTATAGATTGGATCCATGTCATTATTTCACATCTCCAGGATTGAGTTGGGATGCAATGTTGAAAATGACTGAAGTCAAACTTGAATTAATCACGGATATTGATATGTATCAATACGTCGAAAAGGGCATGCGTGGAGGAATCAGTTACATAGCCAATAGATACGGCAAAGCTAACAACAAATACATGCAAAATTGGAATCCAAATGAACCCAGTAAACATATCATGTATTTGGATGCCAACAATCTCTATGGTTGGGCTATGTCACAACATCTTCCAACTGGGAATTTCAAATGGTTGAATAAACAGCAAATAAAAAACATTAATTGGAAAACGATTCCCAAAGATAATAAGACTGGATATTTATTGGAAGTTGATTTGGAATATCCTCATGAATTACATGACCTGCATAATGATTATCCATGTGGCGCTGAACAAATCAAAGTGGCACCAAATATGCTGTCAGATTATTGCCAAAGAATTGCAGAAAAATTTGGAATAACAAGTGGACAAGTCAAAAAACTGATTCCAACATTGGCAAACAAATCAAAATATGTATTACATTATCGTAATCTGCAATTGTATCGTGAATTGGGTTTGAAATTGACTAAAATACACCGTGTATTATCCTTTAATCAAAGTCCTTGGTTGAAGACATACATTGATTTCAATACACGACAAAGAACTAATGCAAAGAATGCTTTTGAGAAAGATTTCTTCAAACTGATGAACAATAGTGTCTTCGGTAAAACAATGGAGAATATCAGAAAACGAGAAGACATCAAATTGGTGACTAATGAGAAACAATTATTGAAAATGACTTCCAAACCAACGTTCATCAATAGCAAAATCTTTAATGAAAACTTGGTTGCAGTCCATAAAATAAAGGAATCGTTGACACTTAACAGACCAGCCTATGTTGGTATGTGTATCCTTGATTTGAGCAAAACATTGATGTACGATTTCCATTACAATTTCGTTAAAAAGAAGTATGGTTCAAAAGCTAAGTTACTGTTTACGGATACAGACAGTTTGACATATGAAATTGAAGCCGAAGATGTGTATCAAGATTTTTGGAATAAAAAAGAAATGTTTGATAACTCGGATTATCCATCAAATCATCAATTTTATGACTCCACAAATAAAAAAGTTATTGGAAAATTCAAAGATGAAGCCGCTGGTGTACCCATTACTGAATTTGTGGGATTGAGATCCAAAATGTATTCATATATCAAAGATAACAACAATGGTGGAAAAACAGCCAAAGGAATCAAAAAGAATGTCATCAAAAATGATATTCAACATTTTGATTACAAAGATGTGTTGTTCAATGAGAAACAATTATTTCACCAAATGAAAACAATCAGAAGTAACCATCATGAACTTGGTAGTTACACCATCAACAAGACATCGTTGTCATGTTTTGATGATAAACGATATTTGCATCCAGATGGAATACACTCATTGGCCTATGGTCATTATGCTATCCAATGATAGTATCAACTTGTGATCAAAACATTGCGACAAAAACTTGTGACAAAATTGTGATTTTATTGATTTTTTGATAAATATTTGATTTGGAGACTTTGACTCATCTTTTGTGATGAGATATTTAATTTCAATGTTTTTGGTGAATATTTGGTTTCAAGACTTTGTATTATCTTTTGGAAAACATTTTTGTGTAATTATATTATATACTATATTTATACAAAAATGAAATCCAAAATATTGAAAAAACCAAAAGATGTTTCCAAGCAGGTGGAATCATCTCTGTGCCAATTCCTGCATTGCAAAGATGAATGTGAATTTTGTGGATATCATGATGAATCCAAAGTTGAAACACAACCATCAATGCCTGATTGTTGTGGATCACAGAATTTGAAAAACATGGAATGTCAATTAACGTGTGTTGCTTGTGGACAGGTTGTTGGTGAAGAATACAAAACAGAATATATCAATTTTCATGCCAATTTGTTCAAAATATACAAGAAAACAGTGTATAATAGAAAATACCATTTGTCACATACATTAGATAAAATTATTTTGAAAAACAAAATTGAAATCAGTTGTTCAACCAATTTCAAAATTCATAAAATATTCGTTGAAATAAACAAAATACTGCCACAAATCAATGGTAAAAGAAAGAGAATAATCAGTTTGAAATATCTTTTGCATAGAATATTGCAATTTATGAAAATTGATTCTTCCCAAATTGAGTTGACAAAATCCAAAAAAACAATGAAATTATACAATGTTTATTGGGATAAAATTATGGACATTATTGGCCCCCAAATCATGCACATTATTAATCAAACATAAGTGAATATCTGATATTTTTTCTCATATTTGTTACCCCATTTATCGACAATCGGCGAATTATCCAAAATGAAATCATCATTTTGAGTAAGCTTGTTTGTCAAATCATCTCTATCAAAATGTCCATTTCTCATTATTTCTTTTATTTCATTCAACAAATGACCATAAGTTTGAAAAGCATATTGGCATTGATAAAGTTTGATTTCAACTTTTTTATGCTTCATATAAGCTTGAATTATGACAGACACCGATGATATTGCCAATAATGAAGCTCCACTGGTTGCAACCGATGATGCAATACCACCAGTTGCAAATACAATGGATGAAATATTACCAGCGAATTCCCATTTTTTGAATCTTTTGTATGCACTTTTGTACATCCACATCTTTTTGTGATATGTCATGTAATAAGCTTTCAATTCATCAATTTCTTCTGTTGATAATTGATTTGAAATATGATTGAAATCAATTATTAATTTCTTCTTTTGCATATATTATATGGTTATCTTATTTTTGATACAATAATAGAGACCAGTTATTTGACCCAAAAACATGCATTTTTTCATCCAAGGATATGTTTTTTTCTCATTAATGGTGTACATGTATCCTTTGTCACGATGATATCTGTTGTAAAATTGGCCATAAGCATCATGCAATATTCCATGTGATCTGATATATGGTTGCCAACCAAATAATCGATGGAGAATAGCTGTTAACCATCCATCTCCTGGTCCAATTAATCCGATTCCATCATGAATTAACTCTTTGTAAACTTCATCAGGTAAACCTGTGTTGTAATGTTTTTCATACAAATATGTAAATATTACGATACTTTTTATCATGCATTCCTGTCTGGGTAATATTGGAAGACTCAATTTACGGTGAAAATCTATCATCGATGTTCGAATGTGTTCTTGCAATTCTGACAATTCTTTCATTATACAATTTGATTACAATATTTTTATAAAATAAAGTAACGGAGTCCACGACCTAGTGGTTATTGTCAGGTAATTGTATCCTAAAATATTGAAGCAGTATAATAACACTAAACACAGTTCAATAAAAATGACACCGACAGAAGCATCTAAGAAAAAGAATGTAGGAACTGTTTACTTCAATCTATTTGGCAATTTGAAACCAGTATCAAACAAGCCAAAATTCCGAATTGGTGACAAGGTTCGAATATCAAAGTACAAAAGAAAAGTGTTCGATCGGGGTTATACACCCAATTTCACAGAAGAGGTCTTCATTATCGATAAAATACAATACACGAATCCGATCACATATAAACTGAGAGATCTTAACAACGAACAGATAAAAGGTAGTTTTTATGAACCAGAATTATTGAAAGCTAATCAGGAGATATTCAGAATCGATAAAGTTATCAGGAGAGATTACAAGAAGAAACAAGCTTTGGTAAAGTGGAAAGGATACAATGATACCTTTAATACTTGGATCCCAATCAAGGATTTAGTCGATGTGTAATCATTCTATCATACAGTCACGGTTTCACGAGTATTCGATAGCGAGTCGATTCAATAAAAAAAATCTATTGTTGTGTGCAAGATAAATGATATTCTTACCTCAAAAAGCGTCTACAAACATCAGAACGATGAAAGTGGAGAAATAAATGTTCAAAAATCCCAAAACAGGAGCCATAAACATTAAAATACAACCTCTTCGCAAAATGGCAACAAAATGGCCGACACGTGTGTTAAACAAACTAGTGTCCAGTCCGCTTTGGGTTGTGTGCATGAAAGCGCATGCGTGTTAATCCAAATCAAGCAATATTACGCAATATACAGAAAAATAGCACCACAAGTGTAAAAATTTCAGAACTGAGTGTAATATATAGGTAATCGGGCCATTATTATATTAGTTCACAAACTTTGGTGAAGCTTTAGGGTGGTGTCAGCTGGCCCCTGACTGAAACCTGTTTAACGGCTTGTGCAGATGGTGAATTACTGAGTAGTGTGGGATGTCTTCCAGTGGACGGTACCTCCAGGGTGAGCCCGCTCAGGCCGTACTGGTTTACAGCGGGGTGCTCAGAGTTCTTTCCCGAACTCAACCTCCCTCTGTCCCAGAGGTAAACTGGGAAGAGACAGCCGCCTTGTCAGCGGCGGGAAAAAGACCTGGCTGGGGCCAGGCAAGTAAACAGCCAACCGAGCACCCCACGTTCAGGGTTTTGTCCATTTTCGTGACAAGTCACACAACGTCACGCGTGACAGTAACGGCATCCAGTCACACAACAACCATAATGATTATTTTTTTATCCAAATTGGTGTTCAAAAATATTGTATTCATCATTCAAATCAGCGATTGATGAGTTGGTTGGATTTAATCGATGATTGTTTGTGAGTTGGTGTCATTTATGAAAAACCTAAATTTAGGTTTTTAGGTTTTAGGTCAAAAGCTAAATTTAGGTTTTTAGGTTTTTAGGTTTTAGGTCAAAAGCTAAATTTAGGTTTTTGAAAACCGAGGATAAAAATTTAGGTTTTTTGAATTCAAAGGCTGAAATAGTATTTTATGTAGTTATTGGGGTGAGATAATGTGTGGTTTATGGCGTCTCCGTTGCAGGAGACATTGTTGAATCAGATATGAATTCAGTGAAATTTTCAAAAGTGTGCCAAAAGCGGTAAATATCTAACTACTTACCCGGTATTGTCTAAGTAAGTGCAGTGTAATTAAACCCTTCTTAATATATTTTTGTTTTCAGGATTTTTGCTCAATTCTAAAATAATTTCCAACAACGAGTTTTACCTCAGCAATCTCGCTATGTTTCTTGCGCCTGCTGTTGGAAATAATTCTAAGTGGTTGCTGTGCTACCGCGCCTCCACTCATGGATGGAACGTCAGTGAATTCCACAGCAGGTGTGACGGAATAAATCACACCGTCACCATCATTCAAGCGAATCATACATACATATTCGGAGGATACACGGACATAGCTTGGGGTAAGTAAATGTTATTTACTTGTCAGAAGGTCCGTATATGAAAAATGTGCCCTAGATCTTGAGTTTAGCCGAGGGTTGTTCTAACAGCTGAGGGCACAGAATCTTGCTATGCTTACCTGCCAAGTGCGATAAATAACATTTTCATTTCTTCCTGTCTTTGTAATTTGGCAAGGAAGCGTTTTCCTTGTTCTTTTTACTTACGCGCGGGAAAATTTTTCCTGTTTTTCATGTCTGTAGATAGATATTAATGTGTTTACAAACCTGCTGGGGTTTATTTTTCGAAATACGGCCGAGTTTTGGATTTTTTCGAGATTTTCGATTTCGTCCATCTGACGGCTGAAATTAGCGGCCTCACAAGGTAAAATCGACCGCCCGAAAAAACTGCTTCGCGTAACCAAAAAAGCGATTCTATCGGCAATATAACGCTCAATTTCTATAAAATGGACATCTAACGTCCTATTTATGACTGATTTCTGGTTCTGAAATGTAAAGTCAACACTTATCAAGCGGATTCTAATTGGTCAGTTGACAAGAGCTCACGAATGCGAAAATTTATAGGCAAAACTAAAATCGGACTCTTAATAAGTGGGAATCCTCCAAATTGCCCCAAATTCTGGTTTCGAAGCCTTGAGATATAATATTTTCACGTACATTAAAAGTATGGTTAGGTTTTCTAGCGAGCGCTTCAGAATCAGTCGACCAATTTGAAGAAATTTTGCGTGATCGCGCGCTAAGTGACCTAAAATTGACTAAGTGTTTGTTTACACGAACAAGTTGCATAGATCACATTGAAATGGGCGCCCCGAAATAAGTAATTTTCCCATTCCATGTTTAATTTAAGGAAAGAATTTAACTCACCATTTAATATCATGTTCCTGTTCGCTGGAGTGAAAGTTCGCTGTGACCTTGACTACCGATGTTGATACGCCCTTTGAATAGATTGCCTTCCCGGGAGAACTTAACACATTCGATGACACAAATGAAACTACCTGTGCTAAAATGAAAGCCATTTCCAAAACTGCTTGACTCCTATTTTCTTGTCGGTTGTGGTAAATTGGAATCGCTTTTTTGGTTACGCGAAGCAGTTTTTTTCGGGCGGTCGATTTTCCCTTGTGTGGCGGCTAATTTCAGCCGTCATATGGGCGAAATCGAAAATCTCGAAAAAATCCAAAAATCGGCCGTATTTCGAAAAATTAACCCCAGCAGGTTTGTAAACTCATTAATATCTATCTACAGACTGAAAATGAGGGTAGGTTAGGTTTTCGACTGTGGCCGCCCTATGCTCGATTTTCCTGTGCACTCGCTCTTAAATACAAAGCAGTGTATGGCATTTTTTTTCTAAATTGAAGCTTCGTTAAATGCATGGTTAGTCATAATTTTCTTTTTGGATACCAAGAGCACTTACTAAATTGTGCTTTCTCGGAAAAAAATATTCCTGTATTGCAAGGCACAACCCATAAATAATTCGAGTATTTTGAGATGCGCAGAACGTATGCGCAGTAACAAAAGTAGGGAACGGCTCTGAAGCAGTAATGAAAGTAGTTATAGAGGGAACGAATTAAGCCCCGTTATGGACTAGGTAAGCACCAGCAATGGACCAGGTCGACTAGGTATTAATTACCTTCCAGCATGCTAATAAGTTGATAGGTTTACTAATGAGCGACAATCCTATACAATAGAGGGGCGCTTCCCATTCAACAAAATGGAACGGTACATTCTGGTTGCACAGACCCGATCCAAGCAACCGCGCTATTGATTCGCGCCAAATAGAAACATAACAAACGCGAAAACAAAAAAATGGCCTACTCCATGCCGGTTTTATTGGCTTTGGAGTTCTTTAACGATAGTGAAATTACAGTTGACGAGTTTTTTTTTTTTTTTTTTTAAGATAGCGATGATTTTATTCATTTAAGTGTTGCATGTTGTTTCGTCAGCCGACATTAAAATCGAGTGCCCAATGTTTTTGAAACCAATGTTCTGTCGTATTTCCCTGATGAGTTCAAGAGTCACATCCGAATGACAAGGCAGACTTTTGAACTATTTGCTCAAGAGGTCATGACCACGGGAAGAATACCAATCCGTAATTCATCTGGAAGAGCACCTATTCCACTTGCAAAACAAATCTTAGCGTTCCTGTGGAGCACTGCAAACGAAGAACGCACTCGAGCGGTGGCAGACGGATTTAACATCACGCTCAGCAGCGGAGAATTACGTAGGCAGCTATTGATCTTTCAGGGCGATACATCAGATGGCCAAATCGTGAGTCATGTTTGGTTTAAGCTTATAACGTGCCGTTCACTTGTTCTGGTGGTGGCTTATCTTGAATCACTGCATTCCGCCATTTTGTCTTTGAAAGCAATGTACAGAAGAGCGGTACTGGGAACAACAAATTTGTCAAATGGAAAGGGAAATTTCGGTTCCACCGGTCCGACCGGTCAAAGTGGACCACCTTCAAAGCTGGTCCCGAATATTCCGGTCGGACCAAACCGAAATGGTGCGTTCCATTTGATGTACCAACCGAAATTACCAGAATTTGGGTTGAATGGAAAGCGCCGAGGAGAGACTTTTGAACAATAGTCTCCCCCAAGCTCTCCCGCTGTTGCTCATATTAATCCCTATCCGGTGACTGGTAGTTTTAAACATCTATTCCTTGCAGTTGCAAACAAGTTCAAAGACGTCTTTTGCTCGAAAACGTTTACGTCATCACCTCTACGTTTTTTTGTTACAAGATAGCTCAAACATTCAAGTTGAATTGTAAAACGGGTCGCGTGTTTCTTTTCACACACCGCCACCCAGGCTATTATGTTAAGTCAGATGAGCTTTATTGGCAATTAAACAGTTCTGTAAAAAAAACAAAGCGGCCTTTGTCGTCTTTTTATTACAGTCCTTCGAATAAGAATATTCCGGTTCATTCATTCCTTACTGCTAAGTTGTGCATGTTAACAATAGCGCGCACAAACTAAACACGTACACAGATTTTAGTGCAAATTCTTTATAACTTAAATCGTTTAACAATTCATGCACGAAGCAAAGTTCTTATTACAGCAGCGTTAATCGTCTTTATCCTTTTCGTCGTTAGGGAGATAGAATGCCATTTTAGAAGTCCTCTTATCCTTGTGCGTGATTGCTTTACAATCGTTACATCAACGCAGAGTCTTCCGCGTGCTTTCGTTCAAGGGGAATCTTGTGATCGCATATTGGGCAAATTTTATAGTTATCTTCCTACTTCTCCTCCTCTTCCTTCTCCTCCTCCTCTTCCTCCTCATTTCTATTTTTCCTCCTCCTCTTCTACATTTCTACTTTGACTGGAGTTGCCATTATAAGAAATTTTAAAGAAAAGGCCTTTGTCATTGTACTCCTTTTTTTCCATATCAATTTTGGCAACAATTTGTAAACGATAACTTAGCATCTTTGCGTCATAATTGAGACACGAATGACTTGCTAAGCTAATGTTTTGCTTTTTCTCAACTAGCTGAGTAACCAAAACTAATCGAATTCCTCAAGATGTAGCACACGTAGCTTTATTTATTTATTTATTTATTTATTTATTTATTTATTCATTCATTTATTTATTTATTTTTTATTTTTTTAACAAAACGGCATTTGATCATGATTTTGGGTAAGCTATATCACTGCGATTTATGAAAACTAACAGTCCATTCATTTGACTAGTAATATAAGCACTTTAGGAAGAGGTTTAATCAAATTAAAGATGAAACAGTTTTTGGATGAAAATTTTATGCAGTTTGAAAAAAATTGATGTCGCTTAAAAGTATGATAAAAGCAATGTTAATGTTATTATTTGTTACTTTGTTTCTATTTTTATGTTCTTCAGAGTCCAGTGGTGGCCGCGGTTACAGTTCTAAAGCATTTATTTTTTCCTTGAGCAACAAAGAAGGCCTCAAGTCATTTAAAATCAACGTGAGAAGGCCAAAATACGCAATTAACAGAAGGTCAGATTATGGTCCAAGATTTGGTGTAGACATGATCGCCATTGCTGATCAGGCGAACAGAAACAAATTTTCACGTGCATACCTTTACTTGGCCTACCCTGCACCAAGTGGAGTTAGAGACCCGCAAACAATCCTGGCTGGGAGTTACAACTTCACACCTGATGACTGGGAGGTATTTTACCTTGCCTAAACCCCTTTCAAAAGAATCACTGCCCTCTTAAACGTTTTACGACTTCTGACACAAACTATTTCAGACAAGAAAAGTCGCCATTTTCTCGGCATTAATCTTTTAGACGTTTAACCGCATTTTTTACAAAGTTGCTCAAACAAGAAAAGTAGCCATTTTCTTGGCATTAATCCTTTAAGCCCCAGTAGTGACCAGCATCTAATTTCTCCTCACAATATCACCGTCAATAAAACATACAGGTTATGAGAATAAAGAAAATGATCACTGAAGAATAAAATGTTTTGATATTTACACAAATTCTCCCAACTAGTACCACAAGAATGTAAGGAGTAAAGTTTGGAGAATGTGTAGAATGATATTGGGGCTTAAAGGGTCAACAATTGCTATGACAGCACGTGTAGTCAGAGAGCAAATGTCAGGATTTTAACTCCGGTGAGAATTTTGAGGAGACAGCAAGCCACTATTAACATCTAGCCTAGATGTCTTAATGGGGCCCTAAGTAATCCAAAAAAGAATTTGGTGGCACTTTTGCAACTTGCACCTAGAGATTTTATACGGGCTTTTAAAAATGGCCTATATTCCCCAGCTAGAAAAGAGGCTACGGCAGTTAATTGATCGTTCCTTTTAACCATGTGAATGAATCAACACCAAAATCTCCAAAATAATTTTTTTTGATGTTTTAGACACTTTTGGACTTCTCACATGGTAAGGGTGTGGGTCACGTGACTGAGTTGCCATGGAAAACGAGACTCAGATGTAACCATTTTTCTCCTCTCACGCGACTAAACTCCGCTATAATATTACTGACATAACCTTATCAATTCACTAGCTCACTGCGTTGGCCATTTTGATACCTTCTTAGGGAAAGACTGGTCAGCTCTGAAACGAGGCTGATGTTTTAATAACTTGAGAAGGATGACCGTATTAAAGTAATCTTCTTATTGCGAATCCAAAAATTGTTTGCTTATTGTTCAGTACGACTTTTCATGCTGAAACATATTCCTATCAAAAGAAAAACTTTGACTTCTAATCTTTTTTATTACTGAGTATTGGAATAGGTACACTCAACAGAATGATTCAAAAGCATCATGACTCTTTGCTAAAGATTAGTTTTCACAGGCGATGCAAGCGCATTGGCAAGCGCTAAAAGCATAAGAGTGCAACGACCTCGACGCAAGCATAAGCACAGGTGCTGGCACAAGCACAAGGATCAAATTTTTTCCTTTCCGTATCCTATAGTTTAGTTTTTGTTGTGCTGTGTGAAAACGGAGCGCAGCATAAGTACAAGGAAATCTTACTTTTCTGGCCAGTGTCTGGCCAATCAAAGCTCTCATTCCAGCTTTACTCGTGCAAGGGCATCTATTTGGCCGGAAATAAAGACGCGAAAGACCGAACAACTTTTGACGAAACGTTTTTTTTTTTTTGAGGTAGAACGCAACTACCGAGTGACAAAGAATGCAAGGAATTAAATGATAAAAAAGGATTATTTTTCTATATTAAGGAGGCTCGAAAGGGTTTCTGAAAGCTCATAAACATGTCAAAACAAATCAACACTGAAATTTTACCCCTTAAGTCTCTGAAACAAATTGTAGCTAAGCTTTTAACAGGGTTGTTAAAGTTTCATTTAAGACAACTTATGACGTCATATGCGTTGTCATGGTAACCGTAACTCTCTAGAGACATACTCCTCAAAAGTCAGTTTTTCAAAGTTATCTTAAAAACTAACTCGGTGACCTATACATTTTATCAGCGTTTTTGATAGTTAGCAGTGTTCTTCACATCCCCTGAAAATTTGAAAAAAATCTGTAGTGTGGAAATCGAGAAACCTTGGAAAAAGGTCTTTTAAAGATTAAAAAAAATCTGCTCTACAGATTTTCTCTTTAAAGTCTTGAATGTTAGATACAGTTAAATGCTGTTTGCATGAAAAATTTAAACATAGGTCGCCGAGCAAATTTTCGAGATAAATTGATCCAAAGTTTGTCTTTTTACTTCCGGTTCGTGCGATTTCGCGGCCATTATCATTTCCGGTCACGCTCTTCATATCACCGCTGACCGTACTCGCGCGAGTGGTGGATTCCTTCTGTCAATCGGGCGATCGTCCCAAGTCATCAATGGAAGAAACCGAAGGAGCATAAAGGAATGAAAAGGCTAAGGGCTTATTAAATTGAAACAAAGCGAAAGGTCGTGTTTATAGTTCGTGGAAGTACTTTAAAACTGTGGAAATTATTCTTTTGTTTGATGAAATTCTAGGCGACTTGGCCGACTTGTTTTGGCGAGGCTGGGAATTGCGATTCGATGGCGGGAGTGCAATAATACCATACAGACCGTTTAGTCCAAATTTGGAATGAATTTCTTGGAGAGTACTGAAGGCCAAACCGGCATCTGCTAACTTCTGGATTGTTGTCAAGGTTAACTTCAAAGAGCCACTCGGGAGGTAAAGATTTCCGTTGAAGGTGTCAACAACTTGTTGTCGTCGCTCAAGAAATGTTGACTGTTGCTCTGCTTCGTTCGGTGATGATGTTTTCCCATGGTTAACAATAGTTTCAGTGCTAAGCTCGAGTGGCGGAGAAAACAGAATCCTTCTCAGTGCTTTCACATCCTCCAAAGCGTCGTGAGCGAGAAAGTCACAATTAAACAGTGCCTTATAAACACAAGCTAATTTGTTGTTCGGCGAAGATTTCAAGGCGTTGTTCGGTTGACTTCGAAGGAATTTGAAAACTGGAAGACTGTCACAGAACAACACTTTCATTTCCTCCAGCTGGTTGGAAAATCTGCTGCCGCCGTTACGGAGAAGTCTAGGGGTATCGAACACAGAGGAGTTGTGTCCAGTGAGAACTAAGTGATCAACAGGTTTTGACTTGTAAATAGTTTTAAGGAAATTCAGAAAGCGAGTGAGACAGGTTTGCAGTGATGTCGCAGGTATTTGTTTTCCATCTTTGTACAATTGCCTTTGATCTCCGGAATATCGCACAGTTATGTTGTGAATGGCTGATGCAGTGCTGCTGATAAGTTTACTCGGTAAGATGTATTCGGAAAAGGTAGCTTTTTCGTCCTCTGTTATTGCAGATAGTTGAAGAAGTTCAGTAGTCCTTGAAGTCGATGCTGTTTCAATATCGAAGACAACAAACGTGTAGGTTTTCTGGGGATCAAAGGAAATTTCGTTCAGCACAGGTCTCACTCCAGATGATGGGATCAAGTTTTCGTAGTTTGGTAGTTCTTGTTTGCAAAGGTTAATGTTGACATTTTTCAGAATGTGCAGACTTGATTCATTAGTGGAATTTGTTTGGCTTGGGTTTAGGGAAAGTCCTATGTTGTGTCCATAGCTTGGTCCTTCCTTTTTTTCATGTCTTGTGGTGATTTTAATTTTCTTCAGATGGAAGTGTCTTCTTCTTCGTTTGTATTCCATACTGCTTTTGCGACTTTTGTCCTTGATGGATTTACTGTCTTCTTTGTCTTGGTGTTTTTCACAGAAGATACCAGGGGTTATCCCAGCTTTCAGTAGTGTTTTGTTTACAAATTTGTGCCCCTCATTATGTTGAGCCACCCCACAAGCTGTGCGGAAGTCGCTGCTTTCGCTCCCTCCATAATATCTGATCTTCAGATTTTTTGAACCAATTGTTCCATTAAGGGATTCATTTCTTTGCGAGTCCATACATGGTGCAAGTTTTGCTGTGACTGTCTCTGATGCATATTCATCAAAAAGGGTCTGTAAGGCCTGTTTCAGGCTTGCACCATGTAAGTCTTTGCCATGTGGCAGTTCGTTGTGCATGTAGTTTACTGGGTCTTGTTTGTATCGGCACCACGTTGAAGAGCATTGCTCATGGTTGCCAAATGCATGTGGAACAATGGACTTGATTTCTCTACTCAGCTCTTGGGGGCAATTTCTGTTTTGATGAACACAATACGAGAAACATTTGACGAGGTAGTTGATAACCTTCTGAGATAGAATTGAAGAGTTATCAAATTTTTGACGCTGGCTCAGGTTGTACAACCGAGTGCTTAAAGAGCGTTTTGTGTGGATGAAGTCTGAAATTTTTTCCAGGCCATAAGGTACTTTTGATTTAAGTTGGGCTAAGGTTGTGGAATCATCATCCCCAATATATTTGTCATATTTAATACCACGTGTCGGGGCATGTTGGAAAAGCTGACAAGCAACATCAGATTCCATGATTTTTGAAGACCCATCATGGTTTTTGCGACAGTCATGTGGCTTGCGCTTATCCTTTGCCGCTGAACATATTCGACACATTTTGCATCTTGTGGCAAAGTCTAATACCTTCCCTGTTGATACACCTAATACCGCCCCATGACCAGTAGAGGAATTGTGTGCCTTCCCTCTTTTTTGCCACCCCATATCGTACGACACCAAAACACCAATTAAATCTTGGTCATCACCCTGCACACCTGCTGCTACTGCCCTCTTTCGCTCCTCACTACAACTTTCCAAGCAACTTGCCTCTGCCACACTTTCAATTGCTTTTCCAATTTCTCTTTCTCTTACTTTGAAAGTCACATGATTAACAGAAGGAACATTTAGACAGGAAAATAAACTATTGACGTGTGTTTGCCCTATACCAGCATTTAGAACCCCCCAGGGCTATTCGTGTATTAATGTCATAAGCCATGGGCCCACGCTTCCCTGCTCTGTGTTGCATTGAAGTTGACACTTTGTTTATTGCTTTGCAATATCCACATCTGATGGTAAATATGCTTGCTGCTCCTTTGCATTCTTCACTAACAAAGTTCTTCCATGCCAAGGGTCCTTTAGGTAACAAAATAATTTTGTATCATTGGTTGTCCAGAAACAGATATTATTTTTTTGTACATCTCAACTTTTGTAGGGTTTTACTCTGTTCCAGAGTGTAAGAGAATGTAACTAGTATTCATGGTATATTTGCAGTACATTTGATCTGCAAATACTGTTGTTTATGTGATCTCAGTCAGAAAAAAAAAAAAAACTAAATAAATGTTATTCGCATAAAGCCTTTTTTGACGAATTATACATTATCCAGGGTCTTATTTAATCATAGTGTGAAGTGATTGAATCTATTTCAAACTCCGTACATGTATTTTTGTCAAGTTAGAAACTTTGTAAACTGTATAATTACTTGTAGTTGTTGGAGTTAAATAATGGGAACTTTTCAATGCTTTGTTGTAATTATAGTTGAGTTTCTTTTGAATAAACCGTTGGAAAACGATATAGAATTGTACTAGTAAAAACTCAAACGAAAAAAGCCGAGCCTCAGTAGAAACCCTATTCATAAAACAATGCTTACCTTTGTCACAAGTTTTACACCTGTCAAACCCATCTGCTAGCGCCTCCATGTCAATAATTCTTGACCCGACTACATGTACTTTTTGACTGTTTTCTTTGTCTGACTCCTGTGTGCACATGAATGGTGGAGTTTGAATGTTTTGCAATATTTTGACGACATTAAACAGCCGCACAACCAAAAATAATTAAAACCATGTTTAGCGTAGTGTTATAAATTTGTACGTACCACATTTTGTCGTCTTGTTTTTTTACGGGGCAAAAAATCATCGATCGCGAGTGCTGGAGCATCATCGTCAAGACGTCGCTTTTCTACCGACTTTCTTGCCTGAATTAACTTATTAGCGGAGCACACACTTTTCGCAACGGTTTTTTTTGTAACAAACTTCCCCTTTTTATCACGCAAATAGCCACATTCATCCTCGGACAATTTGGGACAGGCGATGTTAATTTCACTTACGGCCGCCATTGTTGTTTACAACGCGCGCCACGCAATTTCGCGGGAGGATCGCGCGTGGGATACAGTCATTTGGATCCAATCTCCCGCGGACATAAAACCCTTTCGAGCCTCCTTAATGTAGATTAATGGTTGGATTCCAACACACGATCCGAAAGCCATAGATCGTTAAAAGGTTGTTGAAGTCCTCTTCACTCTTCCTTTCCTTGAAAATGTCTCTCATTAAGAAAAGTTTCGTTTTCTTGTTGCTGCTTTTTTATTGCATACGTTGCCTTCTGCGTCCTAACAGCAGAAGTAGCTATAACACCCCGACATTTCAGCGTGCTGGCTGCCATATTAGCTGCATCATTAAGAACCAGAACTAGAAAGCGTCTTGTTTTTGGGTCATGTGCTTGTATTTGTGTTACTAGTGAAAACCAGTCTTTAGCTATAGACTAAAAATCACACTTCTTAAATAGAAGCAATCTGAATATAACCCTGACTAAATCAGACTGTTGGTCGTTAAATAACCCTTTTCATTGAAAATATTGCTGAGCTAACTATTGCTCTTATCGCCGAAAATACACAGGATCCTGGATCTTCTTAACACTTATGGTTTGTATTATGGTTGTTCTCACAAGGGGCCTCACTATCGGAGAAGCTGCACAACTGATATGATGCTGTTAAGATTTCGTTGAGACATTGGAATCGGTTGGTCGAACAGGTTTCGGGTGCTGGTGATAAAGTCGTCATCACAGGAAGCCCTTGTCGTCAAACTGCCAGCCAAAGTTTTGTTGTAAGGGTTGCTGGGGATTAGGCGCTGTGTCGTTATAAATATTCCAGACAATCGTCAGATAATTCGCCCTCATTATGGCTTGCCGTAGAGCAGCTTGCGTTGGAAGTCTCACCGACTGAGTCTCTTTTTTTTTTTCGGAAAAGCCACCGACATGTCAGATGATCTTTGAAAGTAATGATCAATGCCTTCCGCACATCGCTGAGCTGAGAAATCAACTTCTCAATCAAGAAGAGAGTGGTGGTCTGCCTCTTGAAATAGTACTTTAAGCTATGTGCCTTTTCCAAAGCTAGCAGTATCAGAACTAGTCAATGCGTGGATATTTGGTAGGGCTCCAATCTTATTCCCTACCAAGGGACTGCACGATGCACTGTTACTTGATTGTTTGATACCTTTGACATGTTCCAGAGACGAAATTCTTCTTATTGCAAGGTCGCAAAGGTATCTGGTGAATGGATGCTAATTCCCATGGCTCCATGAACAGCAGTATGAACAGCATGTAGCAGCATGTAGCAACATTTTTGTGTGGGCTTCCCCGTAGTCACATCCTTGTGCTGCCACGCAGTCGGTTCCCTAGGTTACAACAAGACACTTTCCATTCATTTCTAAAAGATCTGGTGCCTTTCTTCCAACACAAACTTCCCTATGGCAAGCCATAATGAAAGCCAATTATCAAGCGATGGTCTGGAGATGGACCCTGATCCCCAGCTAACCTTTCCACAAAACTTTGGCTGGGAGTCGGACGACAAGAAATTGCCTCCTGTGATGAAGACTACCACCAGCACCTTAAGCTGTTATTCATTCAGTGCTGAAGTGAGCCTGTGCAAAATACAGATGTTTTCACAACTGATTCCAATGTCTAAAAGCAAATCTCAACATCACCATCTCGTGTAGCTGCTCTGTTAGTGGAAACACCTTGCGAGATTAGCAATAATGCAAACCACAAGTTGAAGAAGACCAAAAATCTTGCGTACAAGCGATGAGAACGATCGCTCAGTGATATTTTCCTAGGATCAAGGGTTATTTAACGACCGATCATATGATTTAGTAAGGGTGATATTGAGATTGCTACCGCTTGACAGCTTGAATACTGTCAGTTGTAGCCTTAGGAAAGAATCGTAATGCCTTTGATACATTGAGTTGAGAGTTACTATTGCAGTAGCTACTAAGTACGAAGGAGAATAATAAGTGAAAGATAGCTTTTCTTTGGATAGAAAAACATTTTTCAGCACTGCAAATCGTACTGAGAAATTAGTAAGCAAGTTTTGTGGGACTTGCTAAGAGAAAATTACTTTAACATCCTTTTTTGGTTATTACGACATCAGCCTCGTTTTCAAACTTAATATACACGTGACCAGTCCTTCCCTAAGAAGGCATCAAAATGACCAGTGCAGTGAGCTAGTGAATTGATAAGGTCATATCAGTAATATTTTAGCGTTGTTTAATCACGTAAGAGGAGAAAAATGATTCCGTCTAAGTCTCGTTTATATGGCAACTCGTCACGTGACCCCCTTACCACGTGAGAAGTCCAAGAAGTATCTAAATCATCAAAAAACATTATTTTGGAAATTTTGGAGTTGAATTATTAACATGGTTAAAAGATACAATCAATTTACTGCCGTAGCCTCGTCTCCATGCTGGGGAGCAGGGATGGCGTAGTGGTGAGAGTACTCGCCTCCCATCAATGTGGTCCGGGTTCAATTCCCTGAGTTGACGCCATACCTGATTTGAGTTTGTTGTTGGTTCTTGTCCCTGCTCTGAGGGTTTTTCTCCGGGTACTCCGGTTTTCCTCCCTCAACCAAAAAAAACCTTTTCCAAATTCCAATTTGACTGGAAACAGTGGACGAAAAGCTACTCTGTGGATGTGCCATTGAAATTCCCATTTTATTATTTGTATTTTATTTTATTTTAGTGTCGTGAGGCAGCTGTATAAAGCGCTTTGGTGATCGCGAAAACAACATACGCACGTCATTTCATTTGTATAGATTTAAGAGGATTTTTATTCTGACCTGATTCTGACAGTAGATGAAAAGCTTGAAAATTTCTTGGAAAATAGTGGCGGAAGTGTTAATTTGTATTGGCATGCTGTTAGTGAGACGGGATATGAATTTCTCTCCAGATTAGACTATATCGTTCGTCAGAAAATTGTTTTTCCAATCTTGATAGCGCAAAATCGAATTTTGTTCAAACCGGACTTCATTTTCGTTTCAAAAGATTGTGTTAATGTAATACTCGCAACTTGAAAAGGGTGAACTTAAACCGCCATAAGTTTAAGGTTGGTTGCACCCACCCACAGACTCAAAAGCTAGTATGAACTCTTAAAATCTTTATGAATTTTAGTTTGATTGCACTCATTCATACTGACTGACAACCACAGTGAAAGTAAGGACCACATTATTGACAGAATCAAGGTTCGATTCGAAATAAGATGTACGAGTCACGTAAAATATCAAGGATCTGTCATCAGACATTTATCAGTCTGGAATGATGTCATTTGATAACCGACTCGCATCCTTAGACAAAGAACAAAACATTACAATAACACTGGTAAATTTATCAAATCTCTTTAACGCTATGTGCTGCATGCTTGAGGGCTTATTAGCTACAGTTGACTTCCACTATCTCGAACACTCAAAGGAATTTATTTACAATGGGGGAGTTTGGTATAGCCGAACGTAAATTAGAAGTGTAAACAGCATCCACTGAGATAGCAAGAGGATTGAGATGATGGGAGTCTACCTTATGCATTCATGTTATGAGGAGGAAAGTAACGCAAGTCTTTTGTAAATCGAAGGGGTTTTACTGCGGCTTTTTTATGCTTGTGGCAGTGGAAGGGGCGAAGGAAGAGGGGGGGGGGGGGGAAGTTGATCTAAGAGAACTTCCTGGTGTAATAATTTTTCAACATTCAGTTATATGTGGGCGAGGAATTCGGCAAGATTGAAGATTGAAGAATTTTACTAGTCCACACAACATTAACGTTTTACAGTGAAAGGTCAGAAGCGGTTTCGTCCCTCCCACCAGCCCACTTGTATGCCACATGTACAAAGGTTTTTAGTTCAGTTGCATGCATGTCACTTCAAAGTATATTTAGTTGAATAGGTTGACTTGAGAAATACATATACATCACTAAAGACCATAATTGCAAAAAGAAGAGAAAAGCACATAAAATGAAAAAGACTTTGGTAATACAGTATCTCTATTCGTAGTGATTTTTATGGTATGCTGTTAATTTGCATGTTTTACGTAGAGGCCTTTATAAAGGAGAATAACCTAAAGTTTACATTAACTGACACCAAAAAAAAAAAAAAAGCAAAACTTCCTTAAACATTGAGATGCATGCCAGGCAAACGTTGATTAGATCGAGTTAAGTGTTGTCCTGTTGCAAACTGTGCTTACTTCTTTTTTAAAAGGATGGCACAATGTCTGCAAGACGGCATTATGCATATAACGTAGATTACACATATGTATACTGACTGTATGTTCAAGCTTTTAAAAGTTTTTTTTTTTAATTTAAGCTTGCTTGAGAACATATTTGTTGCTGGAATATTATTATTGGCTTGATAGTTCGTGTGACTTAATAGCCACACGAAATTCAGACATAAATAAGGTAGATTATACACCAGTGTTTTTAGTCATTAGTAAACCATTTTCACTGTCAATACAACCACTCACTGCCTTTGCTTTATTAAGATACAGGAGAAGAGATTTTGCAAAGAAAGAGGGTCGTAAGACAGAGAAAGGAGAGGTAGGACGCGTCGCCAAAGGGGAGGTGGGTGGGTAAAAAACATTCTGAAATCAGAATGGCGTAACTTTGCGAGAAAGACCAAAGAGCAGAAATAGATTCTTAAATGGGCAGATGAAGTCCTAAGAGAAACTTGTGGCATTGACTTTAAAACACCGAGTCATTACAAACATGTCAGCGTTCCACACAGGCTAGTGTCGTGGTTATTTAGACAGTGAGAATAGTTGATTTTAATTTTCTTTAATCATAGCCAGTCTTAACGTCTGATTGATGCTTCACTAGCCTGATGTATTTCTTCAAGGAGTGAGAATAGTTAATGACATGTTGTTGTTGGGATATTAGAGACCTTCAGATTCTAGAACGAGTACAAGTACGACTACGAGATTTGACTTCGAGTTTTTAGCGAAGGACTAAGAACAGGTATATCCCAGAAAGCTTCATTTCACTCTTTACGAACGACGAACTTGACGCAGTTGGTTTGAATGATGATAGCCCTTTCGTGTTACCAAAAAGACGAGATCACCTACGTTTCGAGGACTCGTTTTCGCCACTACGAGATTCTTACAAAAACTCGTAGTAAAATGACGACAGCTATCTCGTTTTCCCGCCAAAATGACACTGGTTCACGCGCGCGCATTCTTTGTTTATTGGAGAAACTCGTAGTCGTACTAAAATCTAAAGGTCTCTATCATAGGTCATGATGGTTCGTGCCACTGATGTCAAATAAAATTCAGACAATTGGAGATTTGTTTTGGACGGTGAGCTGTTTTGTGGGGGGTGTTCTCTCAATTAAGAACCGTAATTGCATAGGCTTTCAAAGTTCGTTCAAAAAATCTAGAACGTTTTCATGCATTAACAAAATAGGTTTTCGAGACTCTTTCAAAACAATCAATTGTTCAGAATGCACGAACCATGTAATAGCTGACAATATTTATCCGCTATGTATATTGCTGTTCGCTTCTGTAATTTTATGACGACATTAATAAATGTCTTTGTTGCTGAAAGATTATTTTGTAGTTTGTCGTTTCAACTTATCCCAAATTATTTGTTCCTAGGCAGTTACGATGGGGCAGAGAGCTGGGCAGCAAATTTGGGAGACAATAAAATATCGTGTGATAAGCCCCGCGATTTATTTCGGGGAGACTTCTCATTGAACGGAGATTTCAGTTCGAAATGGGTTGCCCTTGAAACATTACGACAACAGACTAAAACAGCTTTTTAGCTCTAACAGTCCATGGGATTATATTCGACAGAGCTTGTCGGAAGGAAATTGGCTTCTGACATTGGAGCCAAATATAGCAGAAGAAAAAAAAAGGTAACATTATCAAACTTATTCAGTTTAACTTCCAATAGCAGCTCCCCGCTCACCTCGTAGCTCAGTTGGTTAGAGCACTGGGCCCAGTTGTTCAAAGCCTGATTAAGCTAATCCTGGGTTAACGTGAAGTTTGATTCGAGTTTAATTACTAAAGAAAAAGCATTTTTCCAAAACATTTTTGCCCTTCAGTTTGGACTTAGACTTTTCTTTACCTTTAGCTAAAAGTCAGCTTTTAAAAACATTTTTAACGAGCGAGATACAAACCTCAGTTTACTTTTAATCGGGGATTAGTGTTAATCGGCTTTCGAACAACTGGGCCCAGGTGATCTAATCTAGAAGTCATGGGTTCAAATCCCGGCCAGGTGAATTTTTCTTTGACCTTGGCAAACTATAGCATATATTCTCTATAGCATGACAGCGATAAGTATTAATACATAGAGAAAATTCAGCCCTAATTCTCTATAACATGTTTGCGCCCATGAATAGCAAGGAGAATGGGCAAACGGGGGAGCAACTGAACAAACCAGAAACGCAAACAAACGCGCAAGGGGAAGAACGAGCGAACGAAAAACCGGATGAGCAAAAAAATAGCCGAATCACAGTTCAGTAAAGATCAAATGGTCCACCGAGCGATCACCGTCGAAAATAAACGAAAGAAAAACCGAGTGAACGAACGTACGTGCGAAACCAGATGAACAGCTGATTGACCGAGTGGACAGCTCTTTTGTTTTCAGCCATAAACGTTTAAAAGGATCGATTTTCTAATATTTTAATTCAAACTTAAAAACACATATCCTTTCGGAAAGAGTGAGAAACGAGGTGGCTGTATTTCTTATTGTTTTAATGCTAACTAAATAATGATAATCCTATGCACGTATTTTAGTCCGCTCACCAAAAGCAAAAATAAGAAACAAGGCACGTTTGTGTACCCAACAACAGCACCATTTATACGAGAGGAAATAAGATGCGTCTTAAAAAGGACGCGAACTGTACCGTTTATACCCTCTTGTCTTACATAAGACGCGAAGATCACGTGTAAATGGTTCTCGTCTTATTTTTGATACAGCCTTGTTTACATGCAATGTTACATAAGCAACAACCCGCAACAATCCAAGATGGCGCGCTTTAGCAAGGAAGCTTTTCTTATGTGGACCATGTTGTCGGTAGAAAGCGATCGACGGTTTGGCGTGATCATGACACGTTACACAAGGAAGATGCTAAATTCATTGCAATCTTTCATTTTGTTATCGAGCGCGCGAGCGCTGTCTTGTCAAAAGATATGCTGTTGTTGTTGTTGTTACGCATGCGCACTCATAGTACACGTCTTATTTAGGACGCTGGCAAAATAAGAAAAGCTTAAGGTTACCCGGTACCTTCAGAGGTGTCTTCAGAGGTGTCTCGCGTCTAAGCGATGTAGCGCGTCTGGTTTAAACTGTAGATACTTGAACCCTTATATCAAATTAAAGCATATAGAGCTGGCTATCCAACTAAACCAAAAATTTTGAAATAAAATGAATTGCCGAATTTTTAGCGCTTTTTCTCGAATAAATTCTTTTCACTTGGAGGAGCCACTTCAAAGAGCTAAACTCAAAAGGAATTTGTTCGTTTGCCTTCAAATTTGGACAGTAGCTAGTTTAACATATAAACAACAAAAACGTGTCGGTGAATTTTTTCTTTCGAAATATTTTTTCTCCGAGAGCGATTTTTGTACGATTACTCCACATTTTTTTCATCCTATTTCGAAAATGCTCTATAACTTTTCACTGCGATTGAATATGGCAAAACGCAGACACGTTTTATTAGCGCTTTGGGTCCCGAAACTGAGGAGCAAATTAAATTAGCAAAAAACAAAATTCACTTTGACTTGTAGCTTTAAAAAGGTGATTCGGACGCTCGCAATTAGAGGTCGTTATAAATTCGACAATTTATTTTATTTCAAAATTCTTGGTATGGTTTGATAGGCAGCTCTATAAGCTTTGATTTGATATAGGGGTTTAGTTATCTACAGTTTAAACTGGACGCGCTACATCGCTTAAACGCGAGACACCTCTGAAGGTATCGGGTAACCCTGTTCTAAGATAAGACGCGTCTTATTTAAGTCGCGTCTAAAATGAGACACGAACGCTTATTTTGTACCATTCATACGATCACTTCGCGTCTTATTTATTTCGCGTCTTAGATAAGATGCGTTTTATTTACTCCCATATAAATGGCCCTAATGTCTGATCTTCTTTGACTCTTTGGCTGAACTGTAATTCGTAGAAAGTATTAGGTCCATGAGTTTGCCCATTAAAACTCCTAGCCGGCCTTTTTTTATCTGCACTTCAAAGGTATTATTTTGGCAGTTCAAAGAAAAGTTTGAGGTGTCATTTACTTTGTCAAATAAAATTCCAGTTTTCCATTGTTCTGATTCCTGGGGAAGCCTTAACATCGAACAAACATTCCATCGAAGCAAAGTGTTGGGGGCTTGTTTTTTACCTACGTTTACGGCACAAATTAGAGTTGGTCTAAAATGCATCTCAGATTTGAGCAATATATACAGTCCGGTTCAAATAAATACAATGGTCATTCAAATCATGCTATGGGCGAGGGTAAATAAAGCTGCCATCTAATACCAATAGTCTTGTTCAGAGAGTCCCCCAATGGCGAGCTGTATTTGTAGATATCTTCGATTCGGAAATCTTCGCCACGTTGTGCACACTCCTCGGACAACTTCTCGGAATCGGTCAAGTAATCTCCGGAAATCTTCAGAAATCATGGTAAGACGAAAATCGCACACATTAGAAGATAACAGGTATATGGCAGATACGTGGTTAGTAAGGAATCCGCCCATGAACCTGATTGATATACAAAGTATCAGTCTGAAGGAAATACTTTCGACGAGTACAGCTCACTGGGTAATGCCAGTTATCGAAAATGGTCCCTTCAGTTGAACTGTACTGTATATCAAATGTCGCTAAGGAACTATTAGCAGCCCGAGGCAGTCCAACACAAGTCTTATCCAGTTTGTTGTAATCCAGGGAGCAGTGCCATGATGACAGGGGTACCGTTTTTATCCGCACCAATTTTTGTTCAAGGTCACCTGTCACACACCACTCTGGGGTTTGGTCCTCTAGGAAGGATAGCTTGACTGGCACCGTAGCCATAGCAGTTGTTCCTGTTAGAGAAAATTTATTTGTCAGAAAAGCGTGGTTGGTGTGAGAAAGAGGACTGAAATTCGTGCTTTTCTTGACAACAATACAGCTTTGACGTTGTTTGAATTAACGATATGGACAAAAACTTTACCACCGCTTGGTTAGCCCAGTAGTTAGAGCATCGGACTGCTGCGCATCAGATCACGGGTTTAAATCTAGGCCAGACCAACAGTCAGTCCTAAATTAATTGAGGCTAAGGTGCTTGGTTTTTTTTTTTTTTTTTTTTTTCGGAATCTGCAAATAGTTAGACTTTCACTTGGTATGGATGACCCCGTGGAAATGGCGTTCCCGTGTCCACCGTTTGGGGGACATAAAGAACCACCTTCAGTGCAAACATGTGGTCGGTTTGACGGGATTATCTGAAAGGTTTCTAAGCGAATGAGGCCAAAACTGTGTTTAACTGACAGATAGAAAGTCAATGGGATGTTGCCGAGTGTTGTGATAAGATGATAATGATGATGATGATGATGATGATGATGATGATGATGATGATGATGATGATGATGATGATGATGATGATGATGATGATGATGATGATGATAAGTGCACCGTAAAATTCAAATAGCGAGTTGGTGCCTCTATGGTAAGATCCGGTTTCTCAGGTTTGACAACGTGAGGGCAGCGATCATGGGCGATCATCAGGGATGGAGACCGTAAGCGTGGGGTCCACGCGTCCCCATGTGTTGTACCAAAAAATCTATTTTTAGAAAAAATTGCGGCACCCTTCACGTCATAAACCCGGGCGGATACATGCAATTTGCGTGGGGTTACTACTTTATATGGAAAATGGAAAAGAAAGTCCAGTTCGGTTTCCACAAAATTAAATATTTTTTAAATAATTTGAATGTGAAGAGAACATTTTATTACCCTGTGCAAGTTTAAGTTCCTCCGTCTAACCTTACTAAACTACAGCTGTAAACTAAAGCATTGCATTGGGGCCAACTCGATGAAATTCTCCTGGCTGAGTAAAGACATTAAACCTTACAGTACAAATATAAAATATTCTCCGGGATGCTGATAAGTTATATGTAAACTTAAATCTTATTCGAAAAGTCAGTTTCAACAATTTATTTTAAATTGGTGATAAATCCTTGAGGAGACGAGTGAAGGCCATCGTCTCAAACGCTTTCTACGCGCTTACTGGCATGAATATTCGTCGTTTCCACAAAATTTTGTGAACTGTCAATTTTACGAGTGCATGGTTTAACGTAATAAGCCGGTCAGAGTTTAGCATAAATATTTAATGCCGAGTGCCTGTGAAACAGGTAATGGTTAAACAAGTAAGGGATTATCGAGCGAAAGGTTAAAAAGAATTCGGTTTATTGGCAGAAACAACATAGTCAAGCTAAAAGCTGTCGAATTGAGCAGATTTCGTTCACAAGATCAGTGCCAAATTTTTCAACGTCGGTCAGAAGTGAATTTCTCGATTACTTCTTTTTGCCGAAAAGCTTACAGCTTCTTATGACGGCTGTTGACTTACTGCATTCAAGAAGTATAACACGTAAGACTTGAGATTAATGTTCATTCGTTTATATTTAGTTGTTGATTTATATGGTCATCCAAGGAAAAAGAAGCTGTAAACACTTTTTTATCTGTTTTCAAACTCTTTCCTTTTTTAAAGTTCGCAGGAAAAATTTCCTCAACATCAAACTAGCAACTGTAACATCAAAATAAGCCAATAATTCGCTAATAATAATTTTTAAAAGAATAACTGGCCCATTTTGTTTAAGCCAATGCTTTATTTTCCAAAACATGATCAGACATATTCTTGTTGTAGAACACCGGTACAAGTTCTCAAATGAAAACGGACCGCCAGCATCTAAGATCAGTATTTTAATGCACCCGCTCACACAGAACATCACATGACAACAACTCGACCGTTAACTTGCACCTTGCTTATCAATATATTACAATCATAATAGCTTTATCCTGATTGAACAATAATGGTGCATAATTATGCTTGAACACTATACTTGTATATTTATAAAGAGTGTTTTCACATGACGTCACGGTGGCTATGTTGGTGTCCCAAAACAAAGAAATGGCGGCCATGTTGGTGTCCCAAACTATACCTCTGGGAATTGAACTCTATTTTTATTCAAAATCTTTCTTTTGTTTCAGTAAACCAATGTGGCCGGTAGTCACTTGAATGAAAACGCTCTATATAAGTGGAGCATGTTAAGAAAACTAAGCTTATTTGCCACTGCTGATCAATAATATATACTAGAAGAATTGCATTTTTTAAAGACGATTGTCTCAACATTTTACCAGAAAAATAAAGTCTTTTCTGCTTTTTTACATTAAAAGATAAAACAGAACGTGGTTCCTTGCAGAATAAGCTTAAGTAAATGGATAAGGCCCCTGAATTTCATGCTTAATTTATTCTGTACGAAAATTACTTTAACTTGTTTTTTTCTTTTAAGGATGATCATATATAAAATGAACAGAAACGACAAAATAACATGACCTATGAGTTAAAATCTTTACCGTAATTAAAAATTAAATAGCAAACTATTTCAATTTGTCCGTCTATTTTAATGTACTCGAGGAACGGTAACGTAAATAACAAGTTTTGATCAAGTCAAATTCCTACATGTCAACTAGACGATTGATGACTGAAACCTTTCCTCCATAAGTTCCATCATTTGCCAAAGATAGTTGAAAGGACCTGTGGGTCTTGCTGGATTGTGATGAAGGCTCGATCACACAGAGTATATCTTCCATCTTAACCCACTGGATATCCTCTCTTTCAGGCCACGTGAAGTTTCGTTGAGCACCCGCTCTCCCCTTTTCTCCTTTTCATGAATTTCACACAGGCCTCTCCATTGTCATCGTAAACTTCCTCTGCCCTCCAATGAGCCAGATTTCAGCTGCTGAGTGTTGTGAGTTTTCTTAGGTCGTGTTAAGGTCTTCGTTAACTACAAAAAAACAAATTGTGTTTTGAACTATGAATTAAGAAAAACTAAAGAAATAATGGTAAAGTATAGTTGCCTTTGTAATTGCAAGATTACTTAGTTCATGTCAACGCAAAACTGTATGTTACAGAGCCAATTTTGTTACATACCGCAACATATCATTTACGTTACCAACGCTGTCATTTACCTTACGTTTCCAAAGCACGTGCTCAACTGGTTCCAAAGGACGATAACATCAGAGGAAAGCGTATATTTTCTAAATTTTTATCAGGTGTAATAAGACTCCTTGCTTATAAGGCTTGCCGTGGCTAAAAGGAAAGAACGGTTTTCCTTCAACAGAACCTAAATTTTTATCTTGACTGCGTGACGGCAGAAGAACGAATTTGTATTGAATACTTTAGTGTCTTTTTTTAGTTATGTTAACTTATCACACACTTGATACGATGACGGATGTTTGAACTATTACCATTATGAGTGGCTTAATACTGAGTTTAGAATTCACACCTTAAACACGCGTGATTTACGTTACGGCAACGTTAATGATATCGACAAGGTCGCGATGTCTTTTTGAAAAGGATATAAACGAATGTTTCACGGCAGCAACTCAGAAGAACGAATTTGTATTGAATACTTTAGTGTCTTTTTTTAGTTATGTTAACTTATCACACACTTGATACGATGACGGATGTTTGAACTATTACCATTATGAGTGGCTTAATACTGAGTTTAAAATTCACCCCTTAAACACGCGTGATTTACGTTACGGTAACGTTAATGATATCGACAAGGTCGCAATGTCTTTTTGAAAAGGATATAAACGAATCCTTAGATATTTCTTTTTGTCAGTGAAACGCGCACTAAGACCCGTGGATACAATGCAGTTATAGACTCCTTTGACTCTCTATATAGAGGGACGTAAGACGAGTTAATGGTAACGTAAATTATAGCTTAAAAGCGTTAAGGGAAATCAGGTCTACAGCTGAGCAGAATTTTGTCCGCTATTTACATAATATGGACGGAGTCATATCGAATTAAATTCACCGATTGAATGTTTAGTTCCTATAACATTTATGTTCAGTTTTTCATTGTTAATGAACAAACATAACATTTTCCAGGTTGCCCATGTATGTGATAACGGTAAAATTACCTTAAGGTTAATGATAGGTTTCACGGGTGTCTTCACGGAAATCTTGCGTACGCGCGCTTCTTTCGACGAAACCACGGAAAATGATATCTTAATGTAATTGAAGATTGCAAAAATATCAAGGTTTTTTTTTCACTTTATTGGATAAATAAGCTCTCAGAGACCTGCAAACTCAATATCAGCGACGTGTAATTAACTGAATTACCCATTCTCACGTTAGGGTGCACAACCAAACAAACTACACAATATCAATCAGGAGATAATAGACTAACAGAATGTGTCGGGCTTTTTCTTTATTCCTATTGGTTTATGAGAAAACCTGTCCTAAAGTAGAACAATGGAAAATTTTTGCAGTCAAATCAGGAGTTATACCATAAAGAAAGTCTGTGAAACAGTTTGGACAATTCCTTAAAACTCTGCAACTCTGCTCTTATTTTTAAGCGTAAACTTCGAGCCAACTTATTCGCCGCTTTCCTTTCTAGTCTGTCTTAGCTTTTACTGTTTACATCAAGTTTTTATCTTGTTCTTTTTAGCGACCATTCTTTAGCTTAACTTTTTCTCGTATTATATAAATCATTGCATCATTGTAGCCTTTAGATTTACTATCGCTTTGACGTATAATTAACAATTATTCCACGAGCGCGCGTTGGATATGAGATGATAGATAGCCAACGAGGCGCGTAGCGCCGAGTTGGCTATAATTATCCCATATCCAACAAGCGCGATTGGAATAATTGTTTTATTAAAACGCCCCCATGATGAGACAAATCTTCCCGTATTTATTTTGTAAGAAAAAACCGGATGTTACAATATACAGATAATTTCCGGTTTAACTCATTTCATGACATGTCACATGTCTATCAAAAACTGTCAAATCCTGCGCGCGTTGTTCTGAATGAATTATAAAACGCGACGATCAAAATGGATCAGGTTTGTCAAATTTTTGCTGCTTGAATAAGTGAAAAAATTTTCTGTTAATGTTTACAATACACAGTTTAACCGCTTCCGCTAAAATTATTGTGAACTTGCACATTGGTGCAGTTGTAGAAGTTAAACTGTGGAGGAAAGCGATGCAGCCCTTGCTCGCCATGTGCTTAGTTTTCATGCATGTTGTTGGAAACCGCCACTTGATTATGCTGGACGAGAACTGCAGTGGGGATGCTTGAATTGCCGTGGTAGATGAGCTTGTAGCCTGTAAGTCCAGCTGCCGTCCTGCTTTGTTTTCTTTGTCAGCCGAAGTGGCTTCGTGGCCACAAAGGAAGGAACTGAGCGCTTCCGACATCTTCTTTTGCTGGTCGAGGGAAGGTCGATCGTTGTAGCTTTCGATTGAATGGTCGAACTTGTGGCCGGTGACTTATTTAATGTGCCTCGTCTCACAGTTTTTGTCAGAAAGGATGGTCACCGAAGTTGCCCTGAGGCAGTGATTCGTGAGGTGAGGCTGGATCCCTGCTCGAGAGCTCATTAACTTCAACATCGAATCTAGAATGCTCACTCCAAGAGGCGAGTTGTAGTACCACACTTTATCTTGGTCAGGATTAAAGCTTCTTGCTTTTGCCCTTGGACGCTAAAAAAGGCAATATAAGTTAGGATTCAAGTGGGACAGGTTATTTTGTATGGTTTTCACCGGGCATTTGGCAGATTCTGGCACAGAAAATTTTTTCGCGTCCGACTCATCTTCGGCATCGGAAAGGCCACCTTAATGGTTTTTCATCGCTGGCAACGAGCCGGGAAACCGGGCTCTGTTAAGCCCAAAATACTCTTCTCCTTGTGGAGTAGCTCCAAGGGCATCTCCCCGATTTTCTCTGCCACGTCTTCCAAAGTATATGCCAAGGTATAGAACCACGCTGTTGTTTGAAGCTGTGCTGGATCTTACGTATCCGCCGGACCAAGTTCACCGCTTTGGAAGAGCTTCTCAACTTGCTGTTCCGAGATAGCCTTTTTATGCACAACACCACTAATTTTTCCAGACTTTCTTAGTTCCTTGACAAATGCGTCTAAGATCTTGTTTGCGTCGGTAAAAGCAGGGTCGGCAACGATAGAAAACTATTTGGAGTGTGGAGGCATGCGAAGATACTTGTCAATGGCTGTACGAATTGACTTCAAGGAAGATGACTTGTAAAACTGACCATCTTGTTTTCTTGCTGATGCATAAAAACTTTTTAGGCAAGCATTGTGTTTCTCTTTATTCATTTCTTCGATTGGTGTAACACTAAATTTGTTCCCAGAAGTCAAAAGCCAGTCTGAAAAGGTTAGTGAAATGTAACCAATTAACTTAATTAATTTGTAAATTGTCTCAACTTGCATTGTTTTGCTTCGCGTTATTAAACTTTAAACACAGATGCTTAAATTGTTAAAATAAAGTTTTGAAGTTGCTACCTTGAAATATTTTCATGCCATACTTTGTGGCTTTCTTTGTGCTTCCTGGTGTGGCGTTTTGTAACAGTTCAAGGATTTCTTTTTTCATTTAACTCCGGCACGAAGCGATTTTCGCCGGCCGCCATTGTTTCCTGAGAAAATTTTTTTTTAGCTCCCTCTTAATTTTGAGCTGACGCTGACTTACCATATTTGTAGGTTATGGTAGCTCATATACCATGATAGCTAAGCCAATGAAAAGTCTTGAATTGCATTATCCAATGATTCAGTTTTTAATAATGTTTCATATTAAATATGGGATATTACATGGCCGCGCGAAGAAACGAAATTTGTCTTCGAGTGTTGAAAAATATTGCACGAGTGAGCGCAGCGAACGAGTGAAAAATACTGTGAGCTGATTGGCAAAAAACGATATCACACATGTGCGGATAAAAATGATATCGTCACTGGCGAGATAGAGTTTGTATCGATTTGCTACCACTCGGTATACCACTAATTTTTATATATTAAAAATTATTACTGTCACCAAAAAGCCCTTTTCAGCGAGTTTGTATTGTATAGGTCTTATCACGGTTTTCGACGCCATATTGACGAGTAGGCAAACAGGCTTGAAGTAACAGTGTTTGTATGGAAATCCGATGTCAAACAATTCTCATAAAACATCACTTCAGAAAAATTCATGAATTGGAAACTTTTGGCACTAGGAAAAGGAGTTAAAGAAAAAATATTGGAGGGATGTAGCTGTGCCAGAAAGCCTCCAGTCGTGTTTTGAATTTTCCATACATTTCCCTGTATTTTTTTCCCGCGAACTATTTTTAGTAGCAGTCACGGCTGGAAAGTTCAAAACCCGACTGGAGGCTTACTGGCACAGCTACATCATCTCCATGCCATTTTTTTCTTAAAATCCTTTTCCTATTGCCAAAAGTTTCCAATTCATGAATTTTTCATAAGCGATGTTTTATGAAATTTATTTGACATCGGATTTCCATACAAAAACTGTTATTTCAAGCCTGTTTGCCTGCTCATCAAAATGGCGTCGAAAACCGTGATAAGGCTAGCCTGTTCCAGGCTCCTAGAGAGACGCGCGAAGGAGAGGGTGAGGGCACGAAAACGAGAGGGCTGGGGGAGAGAAAAAGAGGGAAACAGGAGGAGCCTGTAATAATTTTTTTAAACCTCTCATGCCGCCCACTTTTTCCAAAATGTGTCAACATGTCAAAATGTCAAACTTTTCATTGTCACGGGTTTGGATTACTCGCGCGAGTTCTCGAGTTCGCGCGGTTGTCCTTACATCGCTTTGATGTCCCGGACACCGAAAGGTTCTCCGGGTTTGGGATTTCATCCCTCAAAATCCTGTAGATTTTGCCAAAAAAATTTGACGTGTCTTGGAACGAAAGTTCCCCGGGTGTACTTGTTCAACGCCGTTCGAAATAAGGAACTTATTAACGCGACGTTAACGAGCGACGAGACTCTAGTGTTGGCAGATGTTGTGTCTTCGCAAGGTTTAGCTTTCCAGCGTCAGCTGCCTCACTTGTACGACGACCCTGGCCAGAATTTATGGCACGTTTAATGTTAAAATGCATATGGGGTTGACAGACCTGCCCGACTTCCACTTTGTGTCTGTTGTTTTGATAAAAGCTTTTACAATGCAAGCATGTCTTGAAGCGATTTTCCTTTTGTATAAGAGATCCTTCCCTTTTGATCAAAACGTAATGCGACCGCTCTGCTTAATGGTGTTTATCTTGATCGTGAGGGGGAATTCTCATACATACTGAATGGAGGGTTTCTTACTGATCATTCTGAGCCGTCAGGATTAGTTTTTGATATGCCATTGTGTATGCTAGCTCTGTGGCATTTAATAAAGTTTATCGGCTCGGATTAACTGCAAGATTTCAGGTAGCGCTAAATAAATTTTATCTGTGAAGATACAGGATCCGTGGATTTCTTTACTCGTGAATTCATGCTTATGCTATTGCATATCGCTGCGGGAAGATTAGAACTGCCGCAGAATGTTTGTTTAACACGAATATAAGTGTCTAACAGATCCTCGTCTTTCAAAGCTTATCATTGTTGTCTCTCGCTTTCGAGAGCTATAGCATTTGTTATACATTCGTCGCCAATTCCTATTGCTGCGGCCAAGAACCCTAGTTGTTTTAAATGCTCGACCTGATCTCTCATCACTGAAACTAACGGAGAAACCACTATAATGGTTGACAACGGCTTGACTTCACTTGAGCACAAAGCACTCGAGACTCGAGGAAACAGTTGAAATATCAAGCTCTTCCCGAAACCGGTGGGTAGAATGGCGAAAACGTCTTTTCCACGAGCTAGATTGAGAAGGCACGCTTTTTGCTCCTTCCTGAGTACTTTAACTTGCGGAAAATCTCGAAGACAATTCTCTAAAACTGCAAATTAATATCAGTCTCATCAAAACCACGCGCGTGTGACACACTCGCCATTTTGACTCTTTCAGATTCTTTCGCGATATCTTTCGTGTGATGCGTGAACTGTCAAAACTGACCGATCATAGGGTATACCGGGAGCTGGTATACCGGCATGTGGTGTTTAAGAAAATGATTACAGGCTCATCTTCTTTCCCTCTTTTTCTCTCCCCCAGCCCCCCTCGTTTTCGTCCCCTTGCCCTTTCCTTCGCGCGTCTCTCTAGGAGCCTGGAACAGGCTTTGATAAGGCCTATTGTATTGTATTTTATTGTATTGTATTGTATTGTATTGTATTGTATTGTATTGTATTGAGTTACCAATTCACGGAAAAATATTTTGACTTTTGTAAAAGCCCGACACACCTTGACGCATTGCTATTTGAGGAACATTTTAGCCAAATTTCGTTGAAATCTCGCAAATCTGCATACCGTATTAATTCATTTGAAGATGCGGAATTCGCGTTAAAACAAGAGTTGAAACATTTTCAGAGTTTTCGCACGTTATTAAAATTCTTGTCAACGCGCTCATGCCGCCAGACACAAAGAAGCATTCCCTACGGAGTTCTATTAAAAAAACAATAAGCATTCAGCGTTACTGCAATTGTAAAGGGATATAGTAATGGAAAGGTTAAGTATGGTGCGAGGACACCACCGACTAAATCAATACATCCATTGGTTCTGCGAGCAGAAGTTCGCTGCGAAAGTGGCTGGATCGCATATTCGATTTCGGACTCCGAACGCGAAGCGCTGGTGTTTTTTTTTATTTTTTCGCAAATTGCATTAGTTACATTACTTACAGTACGGGCTAAATACATCACTAGACAATACAGTATTCTACCTACAATTAAATGCTTACTGGTTACTTACACTACTAACAATACAGGACTCTGCTTACAATTCAATACATACCGCTTTAAACATAACATTAACAAGATTACTTACAACTACGGGTTACCGCTCCCAAAATAGGAAAGAAATAAAAGTAGAACGAATTTTGTCACTGGACATAAAAAATTGTGCGTTTTCGCTAATTTAAATAAATTTTAACTTTCCTATTTTTAAACTTTCCATTGTAAAACAAGCGCTGACTTAAACTTCAGAATATTTAGAGGTTTTTCTAACATCTTACACGAGTAGTAATGTTTCTGAGTTTGTACAGTAAGGATCTGAAATTTTCGGGTTATTATTGAGTTTGTATTCGGGGAAGGTCATAGTCTTTAAGTAGGAGCTGTAGTTTAGATGGAGTGAAGTTTGTGAGAAGCGCTGGTGTTAGAATCTCCACTATCTGGTAGTTCGTCAATGAATTCCTCAGCTGTCGAGGCAGATATTTTCATGCGACTCGCCCCAATATCTTAATTTCGACGAGGATGGTTTTGAAACAACATCGGACTTGCAGTACCACGAACCTTTACCGCTCGCTGCTAGCTGAAATTTTTTTTGTTTTCGTTAAACAATTAGACTTTGACCTTTTTCGCCTTTTTAATCCCGGTTTTTTTCTTAATTTTCACCCAAGGCGACTTTTCTTGCTTCACTCTCTTCAAATCCACAATGGAACGCTGTCTCACTGAAAAATTTAGTATAAAACGTAGTGACATTCGATGAACACCATGTAAACAAAATATGCAAATTTGTCGGTAGTTCGAGATCGCGGGTGAACTTTGCCGCGCAAAACGACGTTAGCATAACCCCGTGTAAATTGAATAATGACACCCTAACTCGTTCAACGCTATTCTTATAAAACTTCTTTCCAGATAGCTCGCGTTCTTTTCAAGATTTCGAACTACCGTTTTCATTAAACCCTCCATCCCTTTCTTGTTTCAACAATTACCTAAAAATGATTTTTTTTTTTGAGAAAAATTCCACCTTTCTTCCCGACAGCCGTAATTTTGTACCCCTCAGAAACATTTGTCGTCCGAAAAGCTCGCTACTGGTTTAATGAGATAGGTCTCAATAGTGAGGTCTCAATAGGTCTCTTTAGTGAGAAAATATAAAATAAGGAGAAAGAAGGCAAAACAAAGTAAGATTTCAATGTTTTACTTCCATTCTAAGCCGTGCGACACCTGATTTTTAAGACTTGCTTTTAATAAAGAGAGCCAAAAAATAATAATTAATACATATCACGGGCAATCTTAAGAGCCAATTTCGGAAAATATCGAGAATCTCAAATTATTTCTATAAATTAGAATTTTGGCTGATACTGACCCAAACATCCCTGTGCATGGGTGAACTATTTCACTGAAATGATATTAAGAAATCCCCAAGCGCTTTACATATTCAGAATTTTTGAAAAGTTCGAAAATTCGCTAAAAATACATTTTATTTTCATTCGGGAAATGGGTGCAAATTTCAACAATTTTCATCGAAACAGTACAAGCGCGCAAAAGCTATGTAGAAGACATCAAAAGCCTTAAGGCCGCGTAAAAAGGTTTTGCAAAATAACTATTGTAACGCCCAACTTCAAGCGGCAAAAGTCGATCCTGGTTTGTCACAAATTGAAAAAAAAAAATACTATACTAAATGAAACTCTTATTTTATGAATTACATCTGAAGTTTCAGGGAAAGCATTTCAAATAAAAATTCTTGCGAGTTATAAAATTTTAACTTGAGCCCCCCAAGTTGCCGTAAACGACAAGAACGTGGAATATAAACAAAGGAAAACATATGCAAATCGATCAAGGAGAAAATCATACGGAAGTTATAACTAACCATCAAGGCGCAAAGAATTGATGGAAATCTGTTATCTAGACAAGTATTGCTGTCTGAGAGACTTATAAAGCGAAATTATCCGTCAAATAATAATAAAAAAAGCCATTTAAGGGCTGGACGGCTAAGGGTCCTGAAATCGGGTCGGATGAACTGGCGCGGATGGTTTCGAGGTAAAATTAGTCAATCATTTTTAGTTTAAACGCTTCTAAAGAAGCTTTCAAAATGCACCATGTAGCAAACAAACAACGTCAGTAAAAGTAGATATTCTGAGGTATGATAGAAATGAACCATAAAATTATTTACAGAATATAAAGAAATGACAGAGGCTATTACGAGCCATCGCCGACCGGCTCATCGACGATTCCATTTGAAATGGTCCGTCCCTTGGCTATAGTACTTGATATTAAGCCCAAAAAGAAACGAGATACAACGAAATAAATTAGAGTTTCAAATAATCTAAGAAAAGTATAAAACTCACTTGCAAATTAGATTTCCTGCATCGCAAATTTCTAATTATATACATTTTAGGATTGTTTACTCACTGAGCTTATGTCGTGTTCCGTGTTCCAAGTTTGCACAGTTCTCACTATAGTCAAACCCTCCGTCTGGTTTAAACATTTCATAAAAAAGACTAACTTGTTCGTTCATTAGAACTATTTATAGATATGGAGAAAATAATCCTCGCAAAAACACCTATAACGAAGAAGCCAATTCATGTTGTTTAATTTGGTGTTGTGTTACCTGTCACATTTTTCAAGTCACTTACACGGTATTGTGAAAATGAAATATAACATATTCTTTAGTTATTTCTTTTAGGGTAGTCACCAGCTAAACATCGCACAATCGTCACTAAATAAGGAGGACTGTGCAATCAGAACTAAAAGAATCTCCTAGCGCACTTACGCCATGCACTGCGCGATTTTTAAAGGGAAATATCCCCCGGCTTTAGGGACAGACCATTAGTAAGGTTCTGGGGTGGGGACGAAGTACAAAAAAAGATATTTTTGTGCAAGGGGAAATATTGGTGATGCCGTTGGGATTTTATCCAGGCAAGCTAGGCGGACGCTACCAATTCCTCCATGTGAGACAAGAGCGTCCTTTAATTGAGTGGCCTTCGTCAGTGATGTAACTGCGAAAGTGAGCCTTACGTGTGGCTGCAAGACGATCTGCCACCCTGTGGATCACTGAAATCAATGCGTCTGATTTGGACTCCTGTAGAATTCGAAACTACAGGGCACGCAAGGATCGTTGCGGACAAATGATAGCATCCAGAGTTGTCCTGCCGAAAAGAGGCCTTCGTTACGTTTGGATAATCGGCTCTAACAGAGCAAAGCACATCCTGCATAATTGATACCACAGAGGTACTGTCCGGACTGCATGACTGGATTACGTTTCCAAGTCCTTTATCAGTAACGTTGTGGAATGGTTCAACAGGGAACACGCCACCTCCTATTCACCCTCCACCGAAGATTTTCTATTTGGTAAATCTGGTAATGGTCAGTTATCGTGGTTTTAAGATATGTCGCTGAAAAAGTTTAATTATTGCTTGTTATTTGCAAAATATTATCTATTCCGTCAAAAACTCAACAAAAAACAAATCAACTTGATGAGTTTAAGCAAGGTATTGCCTTCACACTTCGCATTGAAGGCCTTTCATAGTTCAATCTCTCTAACGTTCATTATTCACTTAGTCTATATTTAACATGCCTGTTACACATTGTGTTTGTGTGTACGTTTTATTCATGTGTCCAGTGTTGTATAAATGTGTGCGTGTGGTTTAAAATAATGCAAAGGAACTTTCATATGTGTCAGCACTCCCAGAGATATTTGTAACTTTATTTTTGAAATGTAAAACTACAAATTGTAGCTTAAGCTTGTTATTTCCAATAAACATTTGCATTAAAAAAATATCCTTGCCACTGTAACTGACTGTCAGATCTTTTATAGACCACGGAAATGTGCCAGGATATGCCACGCTTTCTGAATCAGTCAGAATGCGATTCTCGGTACCTCTACGGTAGAAACTTTGTTGCCCAGTCGTTGACAATGGGTACTGTCTCATTGTCAAGAAGGTCAAGACTATTCAGTCATGCGTTTCGTTTAGCGCTTCTCCTGGTAGACTGGATCGCTAGCATCGCTCAATGAAAACGCTACACAATGATCTGGCACGGTAGTTTTGTTCTCCAACTGCATCTGCAAAGAAGTCGATTATTGTATAAGCAATAAGCCTCGTTTAATCAATAATCGGCGATCGACTACACACAACGAAAGTCACTGAAGTAAAATTTCACATCCCAGTCCATATTTTTTCGCCTCTGTGTGCTTGCTACCCAAGTTATACGTCTTTCACACAATTGTTTTCGCACATGGAATGAAGATATAGCGATACTTACGCTTACATCGCCTATTCATATTAATGTGCCGTCAAGAAGTGCGTTACCCTGGGTACCAGAGGGTTTTTTTTCGCGTGCAGTGGCTCGGGGAATCTTCTGTGTCGGCCGAATGCCGAGGCCGCGAGAAAAACGCAGCTCACTATAAAAACTTGACAAAAATCGAAAACCGGGAAATAAAAGTCTCTGGAACCCAGGATAGAAGCGCATTGGTTCTTGTAACAAAAGATTATTTTGTGTCAAATGCTGCAAATTTGAGTTAAAACAAGAGCCATACATGGCCCTTGATTACAAAAACAAACGTGGTAAACAGTGATGTCTAGTATCCTATAGCATACTAACGATGAGGCAGGAACTGAGGAGAAATGTACCCATATTTATTAATACAGTCGAAGCTCTCCTTGCGACCACTCTCGTAAGCGACCAGCTCTAGTTAAGACCACCTTTGTGAAACACCGTTTGAACTATGACTTAAAGTTTGTAATGAAAAGCTCTAGTAAGCGACCGCGACCACTTTTGGAATTACCCAACTGGACTTTTCTTTTGTTTTAAAGCTCTCGTAAGCGACCACTCAGAGTCTTGTTCATATAAATCAACACCCGATAAAACAGAAACAGTGAGTTTATTTTCATTGGTTTTGAATATTGGAAATTGGTGACGTCACGTGAAAACCAAGAATTTGTTAATACCAGAGCCATTCTATCGATCTCTCATGAGAACTTGTAAAAATTACAAGACATTACGTAAAAATCACGTAGCGCTCCAACAGCAATTAGCTGGCCTGTTTCCCTCAAAATTAGTGAAGATGGTAGACTGTTGACTCTGCGTGTTCCTTTCACTTTTGCTGACTTATGTGCGATCATTTTGCTTGGAACCGAACACATACTTTTCCCTGTTCTCCATCTTATACCATATTCCGCCCGATGACGGGGACATATAATTATGAGTTCATGAGATACATCCTGCGAAAAAATACCTGGTTAAAAAAAACCCTTTGTTAAAGTACTCTCACACAACAAGATTAAAAACAAAGTAAAAATTAAACCAAATGTCGTTTACCTGCACGAGCTAGTAGCAGTCTCATTTCACATTCCAACGATGGATCTTGACTAAAGCCATACATTTCCAGATGTCTCTTGATGTCTCGTTCACATTATTGTTCACAGTATTGACCAGGATATTCCTGGCTAACCGGCTGCATTTAAAATTTCCATCAGCAAGAGTCGAAAAACTGCACAACTTTTTTTCTTACCACACAGAGCATTATAAGCGCTGTAGATTATACAATAATAATAATAATAATAACAATAATAATAATAATAATAATAATAATGATGATGATGATGATGATGATGATGATGATGATGATGATAATAATAATAATAATAATAATAATAATAATAATAATAAATAAATTTTTAAGTAGGAAGCGCCCGTCACGTAACAACGTGGTTTTCATGGAGGTCCTCCATTAAAGCAAAAATATTAAAATCTAGAAAAAAAAAAACACGCACTAGCCTAAAAACTATTTACAAATGATTATCTATAAACAATAAGACGTTTATCTAGAAATATTTATCCATAAAAAGCCTTGTAATGTTTTTCTTAGAAGTTGTACATCAGGGGCACCCAACATATCGTTTCGGTAAATTATCTGTTCGGAAGGCCCTTCATCCCGTACAATTTTCTGAAGGGAATTTTCACCTCGAACTTTCGTGACATGGGAAATTTAGGACCTGGTGTTTTCAGATTGATTAGAATGTCGTTTTGGGTGCCGAAAAAAGGTCAGCTAAGATTTTCGGAAAGGAAATAAGACCTAAGGTTTTCGGGAAATGGACAAACATGCCCTAGTAATTTCGAAAAGACTCAGGTTGCCCTAGAATGACCGAACAGATAAAAATATTATAGCGCGGCATAAAATGAACCTACAGAGCTTTAGAGGCGCTCCAGATAGCTTCAAGTAGCGTTTCAAAGGATCTGAGAAAATTTCGAAATACTGTACAGAATTAGGTGATTAAGTGTACACGGGGAATGTTCCGTGAGGGTAATTTATTCAAATTACTATACATGTAACTTGACACCAAATTAAAGACCAACATTTGGCGCCTTTGAACGGACATATGTTACAATTTCAGTTACTTGCTACTTTTTAAGTCATTCTATTCAGGTAAGCTACAGAACCTTACATCACGAGAAAGATGATGAACATTTGCTAAGACTGTGACTGAATGGAGGGTATAAGTTTCTTAAAATCCTGGACCAACATCAGAAGCCAATTCTTTCGTGAGAGTCACTCAGAGCTTGGAGAAGATAAACGTCTGTAGAAGACCCTGCCTGGAAGGTGTGTTCATCATTGTTGTAACTGTTTGCTTTGATATACTTGCATCTGGATGTTTTTTGGGTTTGAGCACAAACAATATTAGTACGGTCCGTTTTCTTTGTGGTCTTGTTAGCCACTGTCATTCCATTTTGTCGAGAGGTCATCTATAATAATTTTGACTTTTATTTCATAGTTCATTTTCATCAAAGTAAATTTATTATCTGGCATAGTTTGTCGATGGGGTGTTAAAGTTGAAACGATTAATAGACCGAACGCCTGTTACTTCAGAACCGGGAATTCACCCGACCACATTTCGTGACCATCGCAGTTTTTGTTTTTTCCTTTAATATTCAGTATTACTTTGTTTTAGGATTTTTCCTCGTTCTGGATTATTCGACGAACAATTTCGCTTTATTAGCTCCCCAGGTAGCAATACTTGATTAGATAACAGAATTTTCGTCAATTCTTTGCGTTTTGATGGGCTAGTCATAACTTCCGCCTGATTTTCAACTCAATTTCCATGTGTTTTCTTTTGTTTACATTCCATTTCTGGTCGCGCCCGGTGACTTGGGGGGCTCAAGTTAAAAATTTTTACTCGCAAACTTTTTAACTTGCAGAGCTAAAACTTCTGGTGTAATTAATAAAATATCAGTTCTTTCGTTGAGTATAGTATGTTTTTTTTTTTTAATTCCTGACATCCCAGGATCGACTTTTGACGCTGAAGTTGGGCGTTATTTTGGCTGCCAAAACCACACACAATCAGGGTGCACACAATAAAGGCCACAAACAATTTTACAATAGTTATTTTGCAAGACCTTAAGGCCTTGGATGTCTTCTAAATACATTACCAATATCAATTCAAAAGGAGCTTTTGCGCGCCCATTTCACCCATTTCCTGAATAAAAAACGTATTTTTAGCAAATTTTCGATATACTGGCTCGAACTACCGTTTTCATTAAAGCCTGCATTCCTTTCTTGTTTCAACAATTACATGAATATGTTTTTTTCTTGAGAAAAATTCGACCTTTCTTCCCGACAGCTGTAATTTTGTACCCCTCAGAAAAAAATTTCATCCGAAAAGCTCGCTACTGGTTCAGTGCGTTAGGTCTCAATATTAACTTTAAAGAGAAAATGTAAAATAAGGAGAAAGTAGGCAAAACAAAATAATATTTGAATGTTTTACTTCCATTCTCAGCCGTGCCACACCTGATTTTAAAGACTTCCTTTTAATAAAGGGAGCCAAAAAAAATAATAACACATATCACGGGCAATCTTAAATTTTCATATTACTTCTATTTCATGAAAGTTTAAGAAAATATTTCATAAAAATTCGTTTTTTCCGCATTTCAGCCCAAAAATTTATGTTTTGCTAATGCTACACCAGTTGCACCTTTTTACTTAGAATGGCTGTAAAACGGTTCTTTCGCCTACTATTTTTAATAATAGAACCTGTAATTAATTATTGATACAGCTCTAAAAACGGTTCTTCCGCCTACTCTTATTCAAATAGGTCATGACGACGTCTATCAGAAGAAGTCCCACAGCTTTTAAGAAAGCTTGAAGACAATAACGAGCTTGCAATATTGTTTGTTTCGAGGGTATCGTCTATTTCAAAACTCTATATTTTTTTGCTATTAATGCGAGTTTTTAATTTAAATTGACTTTTCAGAAACATCTCAGCACTCTCAAAACACTTTCCGGCAAAGTTGAAATACTGACACAGTTTCATTTGCTTTTTTCAGTAATGATCGAAGCAAATTAAAAACCAAAAATTGTCAAACGCCGTAGGAAGGTTGAAAAGAACTGGGACTTACGTAACGTTTGTTTGATCAAGGTTTATAGCGATTTTGCGATTCTCCAACCCTTGTACATATTTGAAATACAAGTTTCTTTATCACAAAGGAATTTCTCAATAATAGTTTCGAATGGTAAAAATACAACACGTCTCGTTTTCCCATAAGTTCAGCGCGCTTATCTGTCATTTTATAATTTACTAACATTTCGTGTTTTACAAACAGTGCTTAAAGAAAATTAAGCCCCTTGTTCGGTTTCGGAGTTGCATGCACTGTTTTGATAATGTGAACACGTGACACTGGGAGTACATTGGCCGATAGTCTACACTGCATTTCTCAAGCTTCTAGATACTGTATGAAACTATATTCATTTTCTTTACCATTTCGATGTTTGCTAAAGCAATACGTAAAACGTATCATTTGGGGCGTCTAAAGACGCACATATGCCGGCTTCAAATTAATTATACCTAATTAACCAATTGAATTGAATTCAGTTTTGACATCAACAAACCTAACATGACATTTTATATATTACCACACTCGGCAGGTGCTTTCAAACATCTAAACGATGTTTGTGAAGGAACTGAAATACAGCTCATAGCTTGGAAACTGAAACAGAAGATGAAGAAAGTTTCAGTACTTCGGAAAACGTTTATTTTTGCAGTGGCAGTCGTCTCCTCATATTCAGTTGCTCATGCTACCAAAGGTAAAGGTTTTTTCTACTTTTTATTCTTACCCCTTTTTCTGTAGCCTTTGACAACTTGTGTATTCCAATAAAACGGATGATTTTTGCACTTTTAATGGTTTTGTTTTTCGTACTAGTTTTTCGCCAACTTTTTTTATTTCTAAACTGAAACACTCATATTCGTTTATTTTAGAGATTGTAGCTAACAAAGGGATTAGCCGCGGAGGCCCAAGCCGTCCTATAGGTTATGCCAAATTTAAGGCGCACAAATTCTCCTACCTGAACATAACAATTCTTGGTGAAAGTCTCGTTGAGCGGGGTTCTGTCTGCGCTCTGGCCTGTTTGGAAACCGCACCGTGCTTCTCTTTTAACTTGGCTGCCTTCCCTGATATCAACACCGGAAAACTTTGGTGTGAGCTGCTGCCATCGGACAAGTACAACAACTCGGATAAGTTCGTGGACAGTAATTACTCTCATCATTTCAGTATCGCGGTAAGTTAATTTTCTAATTCAGTATGATAACGGTTATGTTATTAACTGTAAATTTTTTTAACAAGAGAACCATTTTTGTTCTTGTCTTAAATCTAGCTAAAAGAAGACTGCAGGACAATTTTTTTTTAAAGTTTTTCACGTATTTTATCCTCAGCTGTAATGCGGATGAATTTTTCTTACCACTCTGTAAAATTTCTTTAGCGGGTAATCAAATTCTCTAAAGTGTTAGGTCACCGTTATATCCTAAAAATTATTGGCAAAATTCTTTTCGTACAGTCCAGTTTAAGTGTGATGTTTTGTGTGAATTTCAAAACTAAAGGAATATACCTTCCAATGAGTATAACAAGCGAGCGAGATTCTTTTAAGGAGACAACGTTTGCACATTGTAAAATAGCAGCAATAGCTGTTGTCTCCTTCTGCCGGTCTCGAAAGACAAACGATTGGGGTTATTTCTTGAACTCGTTGGCAACGTCGAACTGTCGCGTATAAGTCCGTTGCATGGACAAAAAGCTGGCCATCTGAAGACTCCTTTGAAATCGAATAGATGGCTGACATACAACACGAGAAAACAAGAACGAGTCGCCTAAGATGAAACCTACAAAGTTGCACATGAATGCTATTCGTATTAGGAGTCTTACACAATAAGATAAATACATTTTGTAAGCACAATGCAACTTTCCATTAGAGCCAGCTGCGTCTTCACTGTTTGCGAGAAGAAAGTGGCGAGGCGAAAACGTTGCGAACGGGCACCAGAAAAGACAAAACTGCTTATCACAAACAGAAGTAGAAGAGAATTCCATCGTTTTATTTTCTCCAACCAGAAATTATCGTCCTTTTTTTTTTCCTACCAAGAATTACATCTCCAACCGTGAATTGCTCCAATTAAACATGAAAACCAGCAGGAGTGGCGTTTTAAAGGGGCGCTGTCACCTGTTTTTATTGTTACTTTGAATAGCGAAAAAGAAATAAAACAATGATATTTGTATCGATGGGGACATAAAAATAATTTTTTTGCAAGTTCCTATTACGAATTTTAAAGAAATTGATTCTAGTTTGTTCTTCCCCGGAGAAAAAAAATTCATATTTTCCTCCCTCTGCTCTAAGAGCGATTTCACGCTAAAGAAGGGGTTCTTTGTCAAATATTTGAGCTGTTTTGGCAAACATACAAAAATATCTTCGTGACAATGCCCCTTTAATGTAAAATTTACAGCAGCTAAAAATAATTTAAGCAACTGATGGCACCGCCTCGACTTACGTCAACACAAGCAAACAATGTAGATTCGAACCGAAGAGCGGACAAGCAGTAAACGGACCAAGATCCCAAACCATATGAACACAACACAAAAGACGAATGTTATTCGAACAGTCTTCGATGTTCAGGTTGAAACTAGCCGCTTCGCCCTTTCCCGAGCAATACGTCGTTTTCTTTCAGCCCACACTTAAGTCACGCCTGTACAAAGAAAGAAGTCGATTGATGAAGCTAAGCATTTTGGCGTTCTTCAGTTTGACGGTTTTTCGACAAGTACGGTTTATAATGAACTCAGGAAACAAGGGACGGCTTCGAATGGGAGGAATTAAGGAGCCTGAAAAGGATATATCACTTTCCCGTACCCTCGTCTGAGCACGGCAACGAGACCAATCGCGAATCAGGAACAGGTCAGAACCAAAGAATGTGTCTGCAGTCCGTTAACAGGGAAAAGTCGGAGATAAATCCAATTATTAAAAACCGGATCGTTCTGTAATGCAATTCGAACGATTTGATTGGCTTAGCGGCCATGGTATATGAGCCATTATACCATGCCTAAAAAATAGAGACCATTAAATTGCCTTCTAATTGTTCTTGCAAAGCGAAATCAGCAAATTAAATCTAGCAATGTTTCTTGATCAGTGTTTTTAATGAAACAATTATTCCACTCGCGCTTGTTGGATAAGAGATGATTATAGCCAACCGAACTTGGCTATCTATCATCTCATATCCAACGCGCGCTCGTGGAATAATTGTTAATTATACAATGAACTGTGTAAAGCTCGCGTTTTGATTGGTCTAGAGGAGTGTGTGATTAGAGTATAGACGCACGATTGACGTCATCGAGTGGTGTGACCGGCGCACGTGATCAGAGTCTAGAGTCAAGCCAGAGCGACTGGTCAACAAAGTTTTGCAAACTGTTTCTGCGAGTCAGAGCGGACAAACACAGGCAAATTTTCTCAGGAAAGGAAAACTGTTCAATAAAAAATTGGACAAAGACCGTTGAGAGTGACCTCAGCCAGGATAGGAAAGCTAGAACTTTGTTGTGACGTGAAAAGTAAGCAAATATTTGTCGAAATATGTCGCCGATAGAAATCCGGTAATGGCGAGTAATCGATTACAGATCGCAGTGAAGCGACTTACATGCTGTAATATTTTGAGGGCAGGATTTCCTTCTGGAATAAAGGTTAGTTTCGAAAATATTGTTAGTGAAATTCTTTCGGATTATACTCTAATTTAGAAGATCACAATTGCATGTGTGTAGTAGTCCAAAACTGCGTTTGCTGGAAAGTTTTTTACTCAGCTCAGGCAACGCGATGCTCGCTCACGAAATGTGTTGAAATGTCTTGGTTATTGTATAAAACAAATAGATTCCATTTTGCCGTGGGTCTGTACTCTGATAACGCACAGAGGACGTCAAAACGTGGTGAGAACATCAGTCACGCTACTCGCCTGCGGCTCGTAGCGTACTTCTTTGTTCTCACCACGTTTTGACGTCATCTGTGCGTTATCAGAGTACAGACACACGGCAAAATGGAATCTATTTGTTAAATATACAGTTAAGCGTCCACGAGGAATAGATTTGATGACAACTATCTGCTCGTCCAAATCTGGGCTGAAGTCTGTAAAGGCCATAACGCCCAATTCCTTCGAGGCCTTTAACTGGCCATGATCATGGTCATGAAAAAACGTTCACGACACGGAAAATCAAGAAATAAAGCAGCCGGACAAAGTCTCCAGTCCTCGCGTCCCTTTTTTGCACCACAAATAAGCATAGAGTGTGGACCACGTGAGAAGGTCATGGCGTTGAAAACTACTCCTTCATTATGATGACCTTTCGAAAGAAGCAGACCAATTCTTTGCTGAAACAAGTACTAGCAACGCGAAGAGCGAAGATTGAAAAGGTGATGCCGGCAATAAGCTTCGCGACGTAAAATGGCTCCAAGTTGAGAGAAATCGCGTGAGAAAAAAGGTCATGACAATGCGTACGGTGAAAGAAATTCGGAGCCATGTTTCCTAGTACAAGTTCTGTGCACTAAACGATGGCAATGAAGGCGCAATGTCACCTCTGTGCTTCAATTTTCTTAGCGAATTGCATATCGTCGATTGCCTGATCGTCAGGGAAAAGACTTGCAATCCCAAGAGCGTATATTGCACGTAAACCCATTGGAATAAACTTAAAAATGACATGCCTGCTGCTACTGAACAACATACCCGAGGGACCTTGGGAGAATATTGTATCTGATCTGTTTTACTATAAAAGATATCCGTGTCACCACTGTTTGCAGAACATAGGACTTTTGGAGGATTCCTTTTTCTATGTTACAACATCGATAGTGGCGAAAAAGTAACTGAGAGAGACGATAACATCTAACTAGTATTTACAAAAAGTATATATGAAGAGGAAGTCTCATTTACAGGGACATCCGAAGGCTTAACGCACTCGGCGCGCATAACTATTCGCTATTAGCTGGCCATTCATACAACACGTGCTCGTGTTCGCATTTATACGAAACATCGGCTCCCAGTCATGATCGTTTACTAAATGTTCAAAGGAGTCGCCCGTTAGAAGCCTAAATACTGTATTTTTCTTATCTTCAAAGCTAGTAGCAATGAAGTAACTGATTAGTACTATTATTATTATTATTATTATTATTATTATTATTATTATTATTATTGTTATTATTATTATTATTATTATCATCATCATTATTATTATTATTATTATTATTATTATTATTATTATTATCATTGAAACAAGAAATATTAGTGATAGGAACCGACGTTTCGGTGCATCTTGCGCCATTATCAAGGTTACATAATTAATGATAAAAAAGCGGTTTGTAAAAAGGCTAAGTTGAAGCGAATTTGCATAACATAGTGGCAAGCTAATTACTTAAACACTTTAGCACGAAGAGAATCGGACTGCACATTCAATGTTGGTTTAAGCTCTTGAATATACATCATTTCATTAACAAGGCAGTTAAATTTGTTCATGCATTTCTTGATTACATTGAAGCGTGCTAAGAAACTGTTCGGAACAGCAGTGTTATGTTCTTTGTAGTAATGCTTGCAGATTGATGACGCCTTTTGACGGTGTCCCTCAACGCGCGTGTGAAGGTGGCCCTTTGTATACCCAACATAACCTGCATCACACAGGTCACACTTGAATAAATAAACAACACATTGCTGGGTTACAATGTTGGGCTTGGGCTCACGCAGGCTTAGATCTTGATTAAGCTTACGGCTAGTAAACACGGGTTGAATGGTCTTTCCCACCTTGCTGCTAAGATCTCTAAGTTGCCGTTTGACAGACACTGCAGCATCCTGATCTTTATAGGGGATAGCTATCCGGATGACGTCATCGGTATGCTGTTCAGACTGGTCCGCTGCGACTCTCGAGGTGATAAACTTGTTGATGACAGAATCAATAAGGTGATTCGGATACCTCAGCTTTCGGAAAGCTCCTCTCAAGCGTTCACACTCCTATGAGAAATGTGTCCAAGATGATGATAGCCGGTGCGCGCGATCAAGCATGGTGACGAGCAAACCCTGTTTGTAGCGGCTGTCCACATGGCTATGATAGTGCAGGAGAAGACCTGTGTTTGTCGGCTTAACGTAAACCTTTGTTTCAACACATGGTGCGCGATTTAGAAGCTGTAAGCCAAGGAAAGGGAGCATCCCATTTTCCTCTACCTCTATAGTGAAACTTACGGCGCTGTGGGCGTGATTCAAGGTATCCAGAAATGCTGTGGCTGTCGCCAGATCTGGCATCTTGACCAGAGTGTCATCCACGTAGCGGCGGTAAAAATCTGGGAGTTTTCCTTGACTTTTCAGGGCCCCTTACAATAGAGCACATGAATACATTAGCCAAAAGGGGTCCAAGGGAAGACCCCATGGCTACTCCATCGGTCTGTTCGTAAAGGGCCCCATCGAACTGAAACAGCTGCCCCTTTGTAGCAACAAATAGCAACATGTAGCAGATCGAAGTGTAGTAGCAGCCAGGCTGCTACTACATTTCGATAAGTGGCTCTCAACTACATTGAACGGAAAGGCCCGCGTCCCCCTAAGGCACTCTTAGTAGCCATCGAAGAGCTAAAGAGGCGCGATGACATCGTGATAACCAAACCAGACAAAGGGTCAGGTGTAGTTGTGATGGATAAGCATGAATACCTGCGTTTGTTATCGGATGCCTCTGTCAATGACACAAGCAAATTCTGTGCCGTCCCCATAGAGAGACCAAAAAGTAAAGGAAGACCACCCAAGTATTATCATCCCCTCTTAGAGAAAGAAAAACTGGTAGAGTCAACAGTGCGCAGAATTTTACCATCGGCGATTGCTGACTCCGTACGACCTACTGGATCAAGATTGGCTCATTTGTACGGGCTGCCCAAGACCCACAAGAAGAAATTAGCAATGCGTCCTATATTATCTGCTACGGGCACCTACAACTATGCCCTTGCTAAATGGCTTGATGCTAAGCTTAAGCCTCTGTCTGTAAACGAAAATACCATTACTGATATCTTTGCCTTTACAAATGAAATTTGTGGAGTTAAGATAAACCCGGGAGAAATCTTGGTCTCTTATGACGTCTCATCGCTCATCACAAATGTACCCCTGGACGAAACAATTGACATCCTGGCACACAAAGCTTTCGAGAACAACTGGTTCAATGACACCTATGGCCTAAACTTGACCAGAACTGATCTTATTGATCTTCTACATGTTGCTACAAAGGGGCAGCTGTTTCAGTTCGGTGGGGCCCTTTACGAACAGACCGAT